>NC_084507.1:4533778-4833778 GCF_024500385.1 Phyllopteryx taeniolatus | reverse complement strand
GTACTGCTGCACTGTTAAAATATTAAACATATACATTAAATTGATACATGGGCCGATGTTAGTTCTACAATGCTTTAAGGCAGATATACACATGGGGATTGCCTGCGTCTGTTAAGTAATTATGTTAATTAAGCTATCATCCATGCACCCATGCCCAGGCACAACATTGTATAGCCTATACATACATTCTGTTTTTAATTGTGAGGCTTTATGGTTGGAAGGTATGTCCTCAAGTGTACGCTTATGCGTGTACATGCTTGTGTATGTGTGGTGTCACAGTGTGTCTGTAGACTGTGTAACTAGGTTTCCAATTAAGTTGAACCACAGGCCGGATCAATGCTAGTCCGCTATGTGCTGGAATGAGCAGCCCTGGGCCCTTCGAGCATGCCCACGAATAATTTATCACTCACACTCGGATTGGGCAAAAAAAGAGGAGGAGGAGGAGGAGGGGGAGAAATGTGGTGGAAGGACAAAGTGTTCAGCCCAAGGGAGGGATTGCCAAACCACTGCCAATCGAGGGGATGGAAAGATGAAGGGGTGAAGAAAGACAAAGATCAGGAGTCAGAGGAAAACAATGTCAGCCCCCAAACATTAAGAAGCATCACCATCAACAATACGACATTATTCCAGTAAACAATGGAGTTGTTGTACTAGCTCAATAGTGTTTTTGCTCATGCAAAATCCAATACTATAATATGGAAATTGATGAATAAAAGTTGACCAAATGTTTACCAGTCATTGAAATACAGATACAATATGTTGATATTGCCTTTAGGTGGCGTGGCCTCGTGAGTGATATCAGATTCGTGATATGATTCGTCCTCGTGTGCGCGTCTGCATGTGCGTTTTGGCCTACTGTATTCTCTTTACTTGTGTTACCATTTTGTATTTGTGTTTTTGATTGTTTGCGCTATTCAACACATGGCTGAAAGTGCATTTAAGACTTCCACTTCACCTGAGCGGCGGCATATCTAAAGCTTGCTCATAAATAAAATTTTGGCGTACTAAAAAATCATCCAAGCGATGGCTCGTAACTTCAAAAACTAGGTCAAGGTACCACGTTAATTTGCTTTAAATCTCATTCGGTATAGACATGATTATTCATGGTCTCCAGATGTAAGATTCCACGTTCCATAAACACAGCTCACTTTGAAGTGTTGTCAATTTATTGTTTATTTAGCCATATTGTACCAAACAGGTGAACATACTTTAGATGTGTGTACTATGGGGCGAACTCAGGGATCTCGTCTGATGTGCGTCCCGCGTCTAGATGCACAAAAATAATAAGGGACGCAAAAAGCATTGTGAATCTGCGTCCATTGACGCACAACATCGAATTAAGCGGTCTCGCACCGCAGTTTGTGGGTCAAAATTTTCCACATCAAAAAACACATTGAAAAGCAAAACTGCAAATCAGGTTTACCGCGGACACGGGCGCGAAGACGGAACCAGGCAATGGCGTATATGACACAACGGCCTTACGTCACACGCGTGGACACGGAAGTGAAGCGTTCGATTGATGAGCGGGAAGACAGCGGTTGAAAAATGCGATGCAAAATTGAGAAGAGAGAAAAAAGACAAATGGCGAAAGCGTGGTAGCATTTCAGAGTGAAATGCAAGGCGAGCACCCGTTCGTTGTAACACGGATCTTTCTCTCCGCCGGGTATGACGCCATGTCGAAGTTGAAGTTAACAAAGCGCAAATCGGTGGGCTTAACGTTAGTCTACTTTACTAAAATAATGTTAGTGCTGCAGACTGCAGAGATGAAAGATTAAAGAGTAACAACTGTAATACAAATCTAGAATATAGCGGGACCGTGAAGCAAGAACCGCGATGGAGCGGAGGATAACACTATCTGTATTGATGATAAGTTGCAGGGACTCATTGCTTCCATGACTTGTCCATTCTGGGACTCTCATAGTCTCAAGTGTAAAATGATGATTTTCGAAAGAGACCAAGGTGACTGGGAGCGGTGTATCTTAAATGCAGGCAAATGTCAAGTTTATTGTTAGTTTCTGTCGCTATGGTACTGCCAGTGTTGGGGAGTAAGTAATTGCAATTTAATTACAAACTTTCTATAATTGTTATCCATTACATTACTGGGAGAAAATGTGTAATTAAATTACTATTACTTTTGGAAATTTTCATGGTTGGGATTTTAATCAATTCTATTCTCTGTGTTTTGTGCAAAGTCTGACTGATATTTGGAACTGTTTATAATTCACTCAACCTTTGCTAAGGCCCCAGTTCCAGCTGAAGAAAAATATCCCCAATGCATGATGCTGCCACTAATATGCTTCACTACGGTGTTCTTTTGGTGATGAGCAGTGCTGTGTGTGCGGCAAACATACCTTTTGGAATTATGTCCAAAAACTTCAACCTGAGTTTCATTGAACCATAACAAAGTTTCGCCACAAGCATTTGGAAGATTTCAAGGGTGTTTTTGAAATATGTAGCTTGGATGAGTATACCTTTGAACACGGTCCATCTGATGTCATGGAAGCTCTCTGCAGAACATGGCTTGTATTGTACAACCCCAATTCCAAAGAAGTTGGGACGTTGTGTTAAACATAAATAAAAACAGAATACAACGATTTGCAAATCATGTTCAACCTATATGTAATTGAATGCACTACAAAGACAACATTTTTAATGTTCAAACTGATAAACTTGATTGTTTTTTAGCAAATAATCATTAACTTATAATTTTATGGCTGCAACACGTTCCAAAAAAAGCTGGGACAGGGTCATGTTTACCACTGTGTTACATCACCTTTTTTTTTTTAACAACATTCAATAAACGTTTGGGAAATGAGGACACTAATTGTTGAAGCTTTGTAGGTGGAATTCTTTCCTATTCTTGCTTGATGTACAGCTTCAGCTGTTCAACAGTCCGGGGTCTCCGTTGTCGTATTTTATGCTTCATAATGCACCACACATTTTCAATGGGAGACAGGTCTGGACTGCAAGCAGGCCAGTCTAGTACCCGCACTCTTTTCTCCAGATTCTCTGAACCTTTTGATGATATTATGGACCGTAGATGATGAAATCCCTAAATTCCTTGCAATTGTATGTTGAGGAACATTGTCCTTAAACTGTTCGACTGTTTTCTCACGCACTTGTTCACAATCAAGTTTATCAGTTTGAACATTAAATATCTTGTCTTTGTAGTGTATTCAATTAAATATAGGTTGAACAGGATTTGCAAATCATTGTATTCTGTTTTTATTTATGTTTAACACAACATCCCAACTTCATTGGAATTGGGGTTGTAGATGTGATTGCAAAAATGTCAGGAACAGACAAACAATTTCACTTTATTTGAAGTTAATCTGAGGTTAATAGAAAACTCTAAATTGCCCATAGGTGTGAATGAGAGTGTGAATGGTTGTTTGTTTATGTGTGCCCTGCGATTGGCTGGCAACCAGTTCAGGGCGTACCCCGCCTCCTGCCTGAAGATAGCTGGGATAGGCTCCACCACGCCCACGACCCTCGTGAGGAGAAGCGGCTCAGAAAATGGATGGATGGATGAAGTTAATCTGAGGCACTTTAAATGGTGACAGGTGTGTGCTGACTCCCATTTAACATGTTTTAATGTGATTGAAATTCTAGCAATTTAAATCTTTATGCCTTGGTAAATGTACATTTGGACACACTACACACTAAATACAAAAACCTTTTTCTGCATCTTGCTCAAGCACACCTCAACAGTTGATATGAAGCAGACTGGCATCTCTCACACAACTAGTTGCCATTTTTATTATTTGTCCACCATGAGACTCAAACCATGACCCTCTGGTACCGAAGCCAAAGGCCTTATGGATGAGCGACTGTCATAAAGTAAAGCCAATAGTGTCTAAATGTACATAAAAGAGTATGAAAACAAAAATTAAAGGTGAAACTATTATAACTATTGCTGAAATCTACAATGTACCAAAAGAAAAATAATAAATAATTATGTGACGTTTATACGCTGACTCGTATTTTATTTAATTTTGGCGTGCCCAGTTCCTGACGGACACTCACTCATTCTCTCGCACCTGCAGCCGATCAGGAATCAACTCTTTAGTTTAAGACCAGCCAGATGATTTCGGTAGCAACAGCGGTGTATCGGCCGTCTCGAGTGTGCTTAGCTTAGCTGTGTATAGCCCTCTTGAGTGTTCCCTGTGTCACTCCCTGTGTCTTCTTACTAGTCTCTCCCGTCAGCATGCTGCTGTCCCCCTCGCCCAGCATGGCTTCACATTACCCAGTCTCTCATCCTTTCACGGAACCATTGGAGTGTCCCTCCGTCTTGTTTTCAGTTTCCAAGCTTCACGCTTCATCCAGCCACTGCCAGTCTAGCACCCCTCTTTGACCTTGGTCACCTGTGCTCCTTTTCTTTCATTAAACACCACCATTACTCTTCGTCCACCGTCACTTCTTCATGTTTGGGTCCTCACCTAAATGATACAGTCAGCTGTAACATAATTGCCTTCCAATACATTGAAATGCTTACAATTTTATGGCACCAATAACGAAAGAAAAAAATCCATCAAAATAAGTGCTTGTGTGTGTGTGTGTGTGTGTGTGGGTGGGTGTGTGCGTGCGCGTGTGTGTGTGTTTAAAAGGTGGAAGATGGAATGAGGAAGACAGAGAAAACCAAGCTAGAAAGAGCGAGAGAATGAAGCTCTTTAAAGACGTGAGCAGAATGTTGTGGATGCAAGCCAGTGAGGTGATATATAGTTAAGTCAGTAGCAGAGGTCACAACAAAGCCTTTAACAGTAATGTCCTGGGAGTTGCTTTGCCCAGGGGACCGGCGCTCCATTTTACAGCCAAGCGACTGAGACTGAGACGTTGTGGCATGACAGCTGGAGCATTAAAGCTGGCCTCTAGTACCATCTATAACATGAAGGAGGCGTAGACGCCACTGATACCACCACAAAACACCAGGCCTGAGGCCACGCGACAGCTGGCGAGTTAAGAGGCATGAGGAAAAAAATGGGCTTGGAAAATTGCTGGAAGAAGCAGAAGAGACAAAGGAGGGAAAGGATGTATAGTCTGTTTTTATGGGTTGTCACAGCAAGCTCTTGTTCAGTTGCATGAGGCACGTAAATGTAGTCATACTGTATGTAACTAATACTCAATGTATATGCAAATTTCTGAAAAATTAAACTTCTACATTAAAGGCTATGTTATGGAATTTTCCATAATTCAAGACAATTGCCAGATCTTTTAATAACATGTCTGTAGCATGCTTTTGTCAAAATATCCCAGGAGTCAGACATATTTTTGCAGCATATTTCTTGCCTTGGTGAAATTGGCTTGTTTTAGGGACGGTTCTGCAGTGAGCCAGCGCTCATCCCGCCCCACATAAGTGCTGGGACAATGGCTTTCGTTAGAATGACTACCATTTCACCAGATACTCCTCCATTCCAGAATATGCATGTTAGATTAATCGAAGACGATAAATTGGCCATTAGTGTGAATGTGTGTGAATGGCTGTTTGTCTATATGTGCCGTGCGATTGGCTGGAGACCAGTCCAAGGTGTACTCCACCTCTTGCCCAAAGTCAACTGGGATCGGCTCCAGTTCACTTGCAGCCCTAATATGTATGATGTATTTTTCATAATATCTGATAGTGTCAATCAGTACTGAGTTTTGTTCCTGAATCCTAACTCTTAGATACATAGATGCAACATCATTATTTTATTAATACAACATTGTTCTCCTTTAACAATCTATCAATCAAATGTCTTTTTTTTTTAATAAAAAATTTAATATTTTTAATCATTTAATCAAAATATGCACAAAATCTTTGAAAATGACGTATAATACTGCTAGATAGCCTGTGCTGCTGTGACAACCTGATGTTTTGAATTTGTGTATTCATTCCACTTGAAGAGTGTGAGTTCCCAGTACCAACACACAGGTAAATTATTTTCACCATTTAACCAGCATGGATCTCTTCCACCAGTCCAGTATTGAGCCTTTTTTTTTTTTTTACCCTTTTGCACTACCGTAGTAGAAGCTCATGTTTGGCTTTGTGTAAGTATGCGAAAAATAAGTCTTAGTCACTGTAGGTCAGAAGTCACATATTTCGGAAGGCGTGAGCGATGGAGTCGACGTTATCAAAAGCATCAGAAATTAGATTACACATTACTGAAAAAAGTAACACGTTAGTTGCGCTGATCTTTATAACGCCGTTTCACCCATCACTGAATAGCAGATATCAGATAGAATTTCCCTTTAAAATCTCTGTTTCCTGCATTTCTTCCATGCTTTTCACCTTTAACACCATATCAAAACATGCACTTCTTTCTTTCCTTCTCTTTGCCTCCACAGCCAAGATTACCTCCCATTAGCACTCCTTAGCCTGCGTGTGCCATTGTGTTTCACTTAGGTCATTTTCCAGGCCTGTATAAACATCACACTGGTGGTTGCTCTTTAACAACCTTCCCAGAGTTCATAGGAGCCAAAGGCACATGCACATGTGACATGCAACCCTTACATGGACCCTCATTAATGATAAACACAGTTGATAGGGCTTATGCTCACACTAACCAGTGATAGTGAGGCTAAGAAAGGCATAATTAATTCAAAGCCAACAACAAGCACAGGCTTCAACAACAGCCAGGATGTCAACATGCATATTTAATTTGGTTCTTACCCTTTCAACTTTTGTGTGCTACATTCTGTTTATTAGTCATGAAAAAACACTCTTAAAATAATACTCAAACATAATTTCAGGTCTTGCTTTGAATAGTATTTTATTCCATTTCTACTTCAGGCTGTCCACCACCTTTGACAAATGAGGGAGTATCAGACGTTACAGATCACACAGTTCACGTGTTTGGCAACTGATGAATTCCTGTTCTCAAAGTCCACATTTCATACCCATTACATCCCCACATCAATTCTATTTGAGAGCCACAAATCTCTGAATGGTCTTATTCAAACATATACTGTTTTCTTTCCAGTAGGTGATTAACCACACTATGAAACAATATTGATTTTTTATCTATTTATTTACAAAATTAGGTTTGTTACGTATTTGGTTTTGCCCTTCCCCTGCGAGGGCTTCAGCCTATACAAAATAGACATACCAATATAGCTCTTTATATACTGTTAAACATTGTTTCAGTACCACACACAAATAATCCATAGTGAGGATTTATGTTTTGATAACAATTAACTGCAGTCAACTCCTCTGCCTCAGGCCTTACTCTTAATGTCATGTCATAATCCTGGTCACCAAAGAACAAGCACAATGCATTGGCACCAACTGTTTTTGTATTTACTGTATGGCGATGCACACGCCACAGTGGGAGTTGCTGTCCTCTAAGGTAATTTCCTCTGCACAACAGGTACAGTACTTTTCTATAAGACACGATGATGATATGTTACCCACATACTGAGACAAAGCACATACATAAGGTATATCGCTAAAAAAAATCTTCAAAACATCAGTGTTTATAAATTGAGGAAGAGAGACAAACATAACAGTGTTTAGGAGCGACATTGCAAACTTTAAAATAGGTCTCAAAGTGCAATTCTATTTAAGGGTAATGTTGGTGTCGCCATATAGAACGCATGTCAAGGGTAGTGTGTAGGCATGCGTGAGTACAGCAATGAAGGACTATAGCACTGTTGTTGTGCTCCTCAAAACAATGAGTTTTTGACTTTTTAAGAACAATGTATTTTTCGCAATGTGACTGTGAACCGGAAAGAAGCACTACTTAGGCATAGTTCAAGTGACACAATTCAGATTTTTTTGCTTCTAAGTGGTACAATTCGGAAATATATCATGGCTTCGGAATCGAATATCCTTCGATCGGAATTAGGCGTCTTCTAAATGTGGATAAAAATATGACGCGTATCGGATATTTGCCGATGTGACTGCATTACAAATGCACAGACCGGCTATACCTCATTAATACAAGCTTCACATCACCGTGACCAATAAACACCCAACTTCGCTCAAAAAATAGAAAAAAAGATATTAAAAAAAGACCTGCTGTAAATCTAAACCAAAGCACTGACAGTTACATATTGTTTGTTCAGATATGGTACTTGTATATTAGAGGTGTGTTGATCATTCATTCATTCATTCATTTTCCATACCACTTATCTTACTTTCTTTCTCAGGGCATTGAATGGATTGCAACTGGACTGTTCCTGTTGTCATAGAAAACTTTTCTTCACAGTTATATCAAAAAATAACTAAAAAGTTAAATAAAGTGATATTAGTATAGGCACGGTGGGTGACTGGTTAGCACATCTGCCTCACAGTTCTGAGGACCCGGTTTACAAATCCGGCCCCGCCTGTGTGGAGTTTGCATGTTCTCCCCGTGCCTGCATGGGTTTTCTCCGAGTACTCTGGTTCCCTCCCACGTCCCCAAAATATGCACGGTAGGTTAATTGGGGACTCTAAATTGCCCGTGGGTGTGAATGGTTGTTTGTTTATATGTGCCCTGCGATTGGCTGGCAACCACTTCAGGGTGTACCTCGCCTCCTGCCCGCAGTTAGCTGGGATGGGCTCCAGCATACGAGCGACCGTTGTGAGCATAGGCGGTGTAGATAATGGATGGATAGTTCAGGGAGTACCCCGCCTCTCACCCGAGGATAGCTGGGATAGGCTCCAGCACGGCCGTGATCCAAGTGAGGTTAAGCGGTACGGATAATGGATATTAGTATATTATTACGTTAAGGGCTCAGTTGCAAATAATTCTTTTTTACCAGGCCAGTAACTTAATAACCAGCCAATAACGTAATAAGTTATTATGTTACTGGCCAAAATTTAATACGTTATAGGTTCAGGATTTTTATTACGGCCAATTACTTTTTAAAAAGGCCAAATATATTACGTTACGGGCCGTTATTATGTTATGGGCTTCTACAACAACCAAAAGGAAGTCCAAGGTGATCGTGATGCAAGGAAATGAGGTCATGAGTAAGCTGAAAAAAACAACAACAAAAATCTGGAGGAGACAGGCTACACAAATTCTTGACATAAAGCATGGATGAGCTAAACATCAACTAAAAGCCTGGAAGACAACTAAAGTGGATGTTTGCAAAATGCTTTTCCTGGTGAAGAAAAGCCTGTTCACATTAACAGCAGTCCAGAATACTCAGGAGAAGGTAGACGAACATATCCGAAGCTTTATGACGACTAGTAGCATTCAAGTACATGAAAGCCAGATTAGACTTTGAAAACATCTAAAAAGCACTCTGTGTTATAGAATCAAGAAGATACCAAGGTCATCTTGGATCAGAATGATTACAAGAGAAAAGCATGGAGAAGTAAAAGAACTGTTCATGATCCAAGCATATAAGATCTTATTTCCGAAATGGTGGAGGTAGTGTTATGGCGTGGACCTGAATGCCTGCAAAATGGAACAAGCTGTATGGCATTTTAGAGTGCTCTACTCTCTGCTCACATCTAGCCAGAGACTACAAAATGTATGGGCTGGTGCTTCAGAGTTTAGATAATAACCCTTAACAGACTAGACATTTTGAAGGCAAAATGTTTTTAATGGCCACGTCAGTCACTTGATCTCAACCCAATAAAACATGCTTTTCAGCAACTCAAAATCCATCCACCATTCACAAATCCATTGTCGTGAAGTACAAATACAAAATCATAAACATTTACAATACTGTCCAAGTAACTGTGGACCTAAACAGGCCAAGTATTGTCTTATAATCATGAATGTTGTGTTATTTCAATGTCACCTGAAATTGTCGTGTTAGAAAACCAGAAAGACACAACTGTGTTTATTTGAGATCTTGTTGCGATCCAGTACTGATTGATGAACAAAAAGCTTTAGGATATTGTGTAATCTACCACTTTTTTTCCCCCATCCATTCTTCTTTACACATCAGTTGTGCATCGTTCACTTGTCCGGCCCCTTCTCCACACCCCCTCCTCTTGTCCATCTCCACTATGGCTCCTGTGGTCTCAGTGAGAGGCAAACGAATCTTGGCCCCGGGAGGGCAGCGCCTGCTCTACCACACATCGCTCACCCGCTCCCTCTCAATCATGCATACTCGCACAACTGGCCTGTCTTTGTCCCACGCAGGCACTACCTATGGGTTGTCATGGTAACCTGCAGTTGGATTTGCTGTTAAGAACTGATTGTGTTGAGCTTAGGCAGGATGGCGCCCCAGGTGCGTTCAGCCTCATTGGAGCCCGCCATCCCATGTCATATTGTTCATGCCACGCCAGGTTAGACTCTGATGTCCTCTGCATAACTACTGCCATATTTTCCCTCTCATCCTACAGTACACTATTCTATAAAGTATCAAACAGCGTCTTTCTACTTGCCTCTTTTTTGAACTAGCCTACTAAACCTTTTCAAAATCAATGTTGAGCATTTATTTGTAAGATTCAGTCAGTCACCTTTGCCTGAATTGCATTGCCATGTAGATCATGGATTTAGAGCATGTGCCAGTGCAAGTGTAGTTTCCAGGTATATCATGGCTCATTGTTTACGACCCCGCTGTATCGATTTTTAAGCAATTGTTCTTTTGTTTTTTGAATGGGTTTTTAGAGTATATAAGCAAGTCCAAATTGAAGTTGCGCACTTGTAGTGTAGTACTACGTTGTGCTGGGCAGCACCGAGATCTACTGGAAAAAATGCAGCAGAATTAAGAAGCAAGACGGAGAGGAAGTGAAGGTCTGCAATCCCCAGTAGTAATGGTAAATCGTCGTTCCCGCAGAGCAAAGAGATTATATGCCAGTGAGAATTGTTATATGCTCTTTGTGTATTTGTTGCAGCTTCATTGTGCCAAAGTAGTATTTGGTTGAAGATTTATAATTTTCGTAGCATCTATGCTAATTTCCATTAGCCCGTCAATGGAGTTTCACATCATATGTTGGCACTAGGCTAGCAAACTTTTGTCATGCAAAAATATATGTATTGGTTCAACATTTTGGTGTTTCAATATACAGTGTTGAACTCTACTTTTTTTTATGTGTCAAGTTTCACAGTAAACTCTAATTGGAGCAAGCTTTGCCTCTTATTTGGAGAACTGTGAGCAACAGACATTCAAAAGTGTGTTTTAATATATTTAAGTCTGTTTTAATAAATTTAAATGTGGTTAAAATGTATGAAGGTGGGTCTGCAACATATTGCCCGTGATAAGGAGGGGTGACTGTCATGATATTGTGTATGTAAAACACGTCTATTTTATCTGCAGTTGAAAGAGAAAATGCTTAGGAATACCCACATGCCAATTTGTATTAATTGGTAAGCACAAAAAAGCAGAGTGTACAATCAACTTGAATGGATGGGTGGTGATTGAGCACTTAAGGGTGAGATCACTGATGGTAAAGCTTTTCACTTCAAATACCTATGGCAGTTGTGTCCCTGCATCTTTTTGACTGATGGTCAATAACATTACAATAACACTTGGAAATTTAATGTACTTTATACAATTTGGATCGGAATACTGATGACCCTTAACAGGGACTAGTAGAGCCTTGCAGAGCTGAGCCACATCAAGCCGGTTCTCTGTGTTCTCAGGAAACAACAAGAGTTATTGGTCATCTGGTGCCACACCTCCCAGCTAAGGGAAACAGGCTACGGCCCGCCGCACACCGGGCGATTTAACTGTGGCACAGTGTACAACAAGGTTTTATGAGTGACTGACTGCCGGCCCCTAGTTTTGCTGCAATTCGAAATTTAAACAGTAGGCAAACCGTGACGCAACAGCACAGATGTAACGGTCGATCAAAAATGCCATGTGATAACACATGAGCTGTTACAAAAAAATTGGGTATGAAGTGAGATCCATGTCGTAACTATTCATTAAGGGCCATGCCTGGCTTATGTGCAGCCATAAACCCACTCCAGCTCTGTCAAGTTCTTCTGAAGGTGAAAAGTTGAAAACCACGTCCCACAGTTTAGATGAAGAACTGTAGGTGGTGGAGCCAATGCAAAACCTTTTGGGAATACAAATGCTTTGAACCTGGCCGACCCAGTCTCGATTGTTCTTGTGCGAGTGTGTGTTGGTGCTCCGCTTGTGTGGAAACATTCAGTCGAAGCAGCTGCACGCTATCTCTTTGCTCCCACAGCATTCACGCTGGTCCTCAGGGTCAAACGCACACACAAATCAGAGACAGAGATGTCTTGGAGGCCAGTCTAAGATGCTGGT
Organism: Phyllopteryx taeniolatus; assembly: GCF_024500385.1. Lineage (NCBI taxonomy): Eukaryota > Metazoa > Chordata > Actinopteri > Syngnathiformes > Syngnathidae > Phyllopteryx > Phyllopteryx taeniolatus. Next base: position 4,821,643 of record NC_084507.1, on the reverse strand, counting down.
GAGTCATTCCTTTGCTGCTTCTGAGAAAATGAGCATCACTTGAGAGAAGAGGCTCCAACTCCACCTCGACTTTTCTCCATCCCTTTCCTGTATTGCTCCCCTTACCTACTGTACATCAATGTTAAAAAAAAGAGAAAAAAGACAGAGCAAAGGTCAACAGGCTTCTGCTGTGACTAAAAGGAGGAAGCCACATAAAGGATATATGGTATTAAACACTGCTACCATTTCAATATGAAGACTGTACATTGATAATTTGTGCTCTCGTGTGAACATAAAATAAAAAGGTGTGTATGAAAGTGTGAGAAACTGTGAAGGGTATGTAGCCCTGAGATTTCTTTGCCCTGCACTTCTATCTGGCTAATCAGCTCCGTAGCTCTGTTTAAGAAGTGCTGGAGTGGACACTTGTAACTTGTAATTAGCTGTCTTTTCCTGTGTAGGAGGGATGGAAAGCCTTGAACGAGGGAAAAAAAAGGAAAGGGAACATAAGTGAGAAGGCAGACGAAACAAGCTGGAGGAGGAGAGGAATGGGGAAGGTGAGGAAAGAAAGGCAGAGGAGAGGAAGAAAGGGGATGGAGGGCCAAGGCGGGGAAGGGACCGAGCAGGAGGTGTGGGGATGGAATAGAGTTTGACTTCCAAATCGGCACATTAGTATTCAGGCTACAGCCGCTACCACCCTGACCACGCTCTGCTACCCTGTCTGCCCAGCGGCCAATTCTCCTCCTGCCGAGGACCCAAACACAGAGTGGCATGTGGCAGAGGGAAATGCTTGTATTAAAAATGAGCAGTGTTTATGAGAGTATATTTTTCTAACTGAAATATCATTGTAAGCATGTACTGTACATTACCATGTACTGATATTCAGATTAAGGAAACTAAATAGCTTGCAGTCCAGTAAGCAAAATAAAATAAAAAATGCATGTTCAAGAACCAGTGGAGCAAATTAATGAATCATGACTGAAACCACAAAGAAACAGCGAAGTCATGCATCACTTTGTTTTACATCATTTCAGAATTATGCAGACATGTAGTGTTAATTATTAAATACAACTGTAAAAGATATAGCATTTTATATGCTGTGTATAAATACATATAATATTTTTTTCTTTCTTTTTGCACCTTAAATTTCCAATCATGTATTCACTGTGACAAATTCAAGATTAAATTTGTTTTTCTCACATTCTCACAATTCTTCTGTGTAAATGGACTACTGCTGTGACAAGGGAACGTAGGATAGAATATGCAAAGTAACAAAATGGTGTTCGTTTTAGTATTGCCGAAATATTGGTTTGATTTTTATTAGATGGAGTGGGACTCTATTTGTCTTACTGTCAATAATCAAATCAAATATTGTGTATATAAATGGACTTGAAACTATTAGTAATAAGAGCTAATTAGTTTAACTCGGTTTTAACTTGGTTGAAAAAAAGATAGTGATACACTGTACAGTATGCTTTATACTATATATACAACCCCAATTCCAATGAAGTTGAGACGTTGTGTTAAACATAAATAAAAACAGAATACAATGATTTGCAAATCATGTTCAACCTATATTTAATTGAATACACTACAAGGACAAGATATTTAATGTTCAAACTGATAAACGTGATTGTTTTTAGCAAATAATCATTAACTTAGAATTTTATGGCTGCAACACGTTCCAAAAAAGCTGGGACAGGGTCATGTTTACCACTGTGTGAAATCTCCTTTTCTTTTAACAACATTCAATAAACGTTTGGGAACTGAGGACACTAATTGTTGAAGCTTTGTAGGTGGAATTCTTTCCCATTCCTGCTTGGTGTACAGCTTCAGCTGTTCAACAGTCCGGGGTCTCCGTTGTCGTATTTTATGCGTCATAATGCACAGGTCTGGACTGCAGGCAGGCCAGTCTAGTACCTGCACTCTTTTACTACGAAGCCACGCTGTTGTAACACGTGCAGAATGTGGTTTGGCATTGTCTTGCTGAAATAAGCAGGGGCGTCCATGAAAAAAACATTGCTTGGATGGCAGCATATGTTTCTCCAAAACCTGTATGTACCTTCCAGCATTAATGGTGCCTTCACTGATGTGTAACTTACCCATGCCATTGGCACCTGGAACTTGTTGCAGCCATAAAATTCTAAGTTAATGATTATTTGATAAAAACAATAAAGTTTTTGGCGGCACGGTGGCCGACTGGTTAGAGTGTCAGCCTCACAGTTCTGAGGACCCGGGTTCTATCCCCGGCCCCGCCTGTGTGGAGTTTGCATGTTCTCCTCGTGCCTGCGTGGGTTTTCTCCGGGCACTCCGGTTTCCTCCCACATCCCAAAAACATGCATTAATTGGAGACTCTAAATTGCCCGTAGGCATGACTGTGAGTGTGAATGGTTGTTTGTTTCGATGTGCCCTGCGATTGGCTGGCAACCAGTTCAGGGTGTACCCCGGCTCCTGCCCGATGACAGCTGGGATAGGCTCCAGCACGCCCGCGACCCTAGTGAGGAGAAGCGGCTCAGAAAATGGATGGATGGATGAATAAAGTTTTTCAGTTTGAACATCAAATATCTTGTCTTTGTAGTGTATTCGATTAAATATAGGTTGAACATGATTTGCAAATCATTGTATTCTGTTTTTATTTATGTTAAACACAACATCCCAACTTCATTGGAAAACTGTTTTGTCCTCTCCCAGTGCTTTGCTCATATTGGTCTCATTATCTTCACATTAAAAAAACTGTTAACTAACAAATTAATTCTGAAATCTATTCATCCTCTGTTGTGAATTAAGCAATCTGCACGTTAAGGTCCAACACAGCAATACCCCTGCTCCACATTCTGATTGTCGACTGATAAATCAGGTTATCTGTGACAATTTTTACATTCCGTGAAGAGTGTAAATTAGAGAATTATTAACTATCTGTTGTGATCTGTCTTGTCGAAGAGCGTTGGGAAGAAGAGGAGAGGAACTGACAGAGCAGGGAAGGAAGAACGGTGAGACGAAATACAAGCTGTGAGAGTTACGGACTGACAAATTGATATAGAGATCCAATGGTGTGGGTGTTTCAATGTTAGCAAGTGAAATATCCAGATTGGACAAAAGATGACTCTGTGGAACTTTAATTTTCGAATGCCATAAGGGTTGTTCAATTTAGAAATCAACCAAAATTTGGAGGGGGGTGGGATGTGACTAAAAAAGACCTTGAACTGTCATTGTGCTTGATGTCAGGCCACCAGTGGCAAAGCCGAAGAATGTGATGACAACCATAGAATTAGAGTGGAAGTTATTGCAACCTAGGAAAGCGCAAGTCTTTTTTGTAGCTGCTCAGTAAAATATGACTAAAGTAGAATCAAAATCTACATGAATCACAGAATGAATACATTTATTTTGTTTTTGTTTTTATGTTGTTCTACAGCATTGAACTTTACACTATCGAGTATGACATTTACCCAGTTATTTGTTAAAAGCTTTTGGAAATATAAACAAATGAGCAAAAGTACAGATTGTGTAACATTCCACTTTAAAGCACCTATAATATCCAGATGTCCAACAGTTTACTAAACATTTTCTCTTTACGTATTTTTTGGCTCAAGAAAATGAAACTGGCAGTCTTTTCCATTGATGTCAATCAGTTTTGGAGCAATCGCTAAATAACTAATTGCCCTTGGAATTCCCCATTTTTCATCACCAAAATCAATATGTTGCCATGTTTTTCTTTGACATCAGTGACGGAACTGGAGACCAAATTCACTTCATAGCTGTTGTGGACAAAGGAGTGTACTATATTATAAAGTGGCAGTATTCACTCTTTTACATATATATTCTTATTTGCTTATATTTTATATTACCTCGCTGTCGGGCGGGATCCCCCCACCAAACACCGCTTTGTTCAAGTTGGTATTAAACTTTTTATTGCTGTCAAATATCGTTGCACACTCACATCAAAACAATAGCACCCCAAAATTATCTTCAATCGCTAATTTAATATGCTAAAAATTCGCTAATTTATCACGGTGTTATTGGTTAAAACTCTTTCACTGCCAGTCCTCCATGTTAACATGGATATTTGAATTCAACAACCGTCAATGGCAGTGAATATGTTAAAATGGTACAAACACGGAGCCAGCCAGTCATGCCCATCAAAGGCTGCCACGGTCACATTACGCCATCACCGCAAAACAAAAACCTTTAAAAGCAAACGCCTGTGTCACATCATCTTTCCAAACTGTTTTTGAAAGGTGAGCGATGCAATGAATACAGCAATGAGCTGACTAAACCTGTTTATATAAGTGGAAATGAATCTGCACACTTACCTCATGAGGCTGTGTTCCTTTGGCAATGAAGCATTACAGCAATTGAGTTTAACAAAACAAGCCAACAGAAATTTATCTAACGTCATTATTTTCACGCGTTATTGTCTAAAAACATCCAGACTTTCAGTATATGCAACAATTACACGTCAGAACACATGATAGTTTAATGAGGAAATGTCCTCATCTCGCAATGCTGACGTGTCGTTTTCGACCAGAATGTGGGCAGTACACAATCTTGCTGAAAATCAAATATTTAATCATAAAACAAGCCTGAAATTACAACTGAATCTATTTTGGGGGGAATTTTTTTCTGCGAACATCGTTTTTAAATCAAGAACTATGGAACAAGTGCAAATGTTCACAGCATTACAAAGGAAATATCATAAGCAGTCACGCATCACAGTGAACCAGCCCATTGTTATGATATGATACTGCTCCAAAGTGCCATTCCATTTACTCCAGCAGTTCTACCAACAACTTCATAAATTACTCAACTTTTCTCTGCATTATTTAACAAGAGTAAGCAAGTTTACCAGTACCTCCACTACCAGAACCACAGGAATAAAACAGCAGAGTAGCTCCACACACACACACACACACACACACGCACGCACACATAAATGGCAAAAAAAGACACACTGATGTGTGTAACTCATCACGCCTCTGTTGAGTACCACAATGGCACAGGTCTCTTAATTAAAAGAAGAGTATGCATGTGTGTGTGTTGTGTGCGTGCGTGCGTGTGTTTTCTGGGGGCGGAGCAGCTGGCAGGAGGCACCGAGGGCAGAGAATATCTGCAGGTGGCAACAACGCAACATGCCTTTGTACACGTGCGCGCACACACACAGACAAACAACATTACACATAACTAGACATTCTACCACCACTTGGTAACTTACACTTCTAAGTACAGACACACAAAAATACACAATTATAAGTGCAAAAATGACTGTCACTGCCTTTGCCACAGTTGCCGTACCACTGAGACTGTCACCATAGCAACCAAGGACTGGTCATGACACACTAGCTTAGTGTGATGGGTGACAGCAGAGGCAGTGAGAGATAGGCAGCCGATAAAAAAAGAGCAAAGACAAAGACAGAGTACTGGGGTCATTAAATATCTTCCACAATGTTTGACTTGACTTTTGTTTAGAAACAAAGACAGAGAGAAAGCGATAGCCTCTGTATTAAAAGTGGCTTGGCCCCCTTTTTTGTATGGTGAGCACACTGCATTGTTCACACTGATGTGCAACTACACACTGCACCATTTCTCACCAATGTTGTTGTGTCACAATGCAGATGATGGTGTCTCAACTTCCATTCTTGTGGGAAAAATGGTAATGTGAGCAACTGATGTGTTACTCTGAATTATGAAGTGAGATTCCTTCGTCATAATGGCACCAGGGTATGACTATAATGGACATGATGGTGATATAGTGTTTTGAATGGGTGTCCCATCACTGCATAACATAACAGTGGGATGGTCCTTTTGCAGCAGTAGCATGTGTCAGGGTAATACTCAGGTGGCTATTGATCTCCACATGCAGGTCTGTGACTTGCATGTGTAATGGAGGTTTGCTGAGTGGTGTAGTGAATAGTAAGATCGTAACATTGGATCATGGGTTCAAGTCCAGCGTAGGGTTGTTCCTCGCTTGTAATAAATACCACTGATGATGGTAAATGTTTGGATCACAGTTGCATCGTAATTTGCTTAAAATACAGTGAAAACTCAGAAGTCGATCATATACTGGAAAAAGTACTTAATTTTATCATGTACATCGGTTTCACGTGATTTAAATGTGGTTAACTGACATAGTTTTCCCCTCTGCTCCTTGAAAATAATAGAATAATACTTGTATATCTTCGTGTAACGCATTTGAATAATGTGCCACCTATGTACATGTTCGAATTAAGTGAATTCAAAAGACTTTTTCACTGTGGTTAGTTTCATGACGATTGACTTTATCCCATAGAAAATCACATAATTCCAGACGGATTCATAAAACCTTCATTAACTCTACTGGTAAGATTTAGTAGTACTGTACCATTTACTGTCTTGTACAAAGTACCTAAAAGCGGGGTAAGAGTACAAGTATGTGAACAGAAAATAGCTTTAGAAGATGTAAAACTCACTTTCTATTCTATTTCTAGACTTAATGTCATGGTCTGTGTCTTAGTTTTAGATTGTTTAGCTTTGTTTTCATGTTTTCCTGTGTCCCATGTTGTTAATGTCTTGTCATGCTCGTTAGGGTTTTGTTTCCAGCTGTTCTTGTCAGCCCCTCTACTTTGTGTCAACCAATCAGCTCCCTCCAGCCACTCGCGTCATGTCCAGGTGTTCCTCATTGTCTTGTCAGTTTGCTTGTATTTCGTTCCCTGGTTTCTTTTAGTCCTGGTCGGATCATTGTCATTTGCAGTATGTTACTGAAAGTCGTGTCTCTCGTCATGTTTGTTTTTTTATGTCATGGTAAGTTTACGCTCTTTGTTACTTTGAACCTTGTTTTTTGAGACTTTTGTTAATTTAGTATTTATCTTTCCCTGGGCTTGTTTGCCTCTTTTGAGTTTTTGAAAATAAACCCTTTTTGAGATTCATCCTGCTTTGCTACTTTGGGGTCGCAAACCCTGAAATTTAAATCGACAAAAGTATCTGACATTTGCTGTACTAACGTATCAAAAGTAATTTTGTGATAATAAATGTATTTGAGTATAAGTAATAGTGTTTTTTTTTTTTTTAATGTTTAGAACTTGGATTATGTTTTTATTTATTTAAATAAATTATTTGGTTTAGTTTACATTAGTGGTGTACGGTGGTGAAAGAGGTGTGTTTGCTAATGAGCAAAATTAGCATTAACCATATAAAGTTAATAATAACTAAAGGATCATTGACATTTTAACTTCACTGAATTAAGCTACCTTGATGTGCTTCAGGTTTGACGGGGTAGTTTTTGAATGCCAATGTTTCTGTAGCGTATGGGTTAAATAAAAGTGTAATTTCGGAGAAAAGAATGAGCTGGAAGCGACGCCTGCATTACTTACGGTTTAGCGTAATTTTAAATTACAGCGTTATAAATCAAGCTATTTTAACGAGTAAATGGGGAACCACGTCACTTTTTATGTGGATAAAATTTAGGGGAAGTGACGAGAAACCTTTTTATTAGTCTCGTAATCTGAAGTTTGCTACACTGCTACATTGAGTTCTAGATCGCCAGAGGTTTCTTTCCTCGAGACCCAAACACACACAACAATGCAGGTAGTGAATTTTATGGAAAATTGAATAATCTAACATGGGGAATCTACAGCGAGCAATACAGAAAAACACAAAACAAACAAAGTACAGAGTAACATTGGGAAAGGAAACGGACTTGTGATGTGAGATTGGTATGAGCGTGTAGTGACAATGCATATAGCTGGGGATTCATGTTCTCATTAATTTAAACCCAAATATGCACATTCAGAGCGGACGCGTGGTGCCCACCTCCGCCCCCACGGGGTGTGCTCAGGCCGTCAAAAAGGCTAGCTCGGAGTGCTTGCTGGATGTTCTGCAGTCGGGGATGGTCCGATGTGTCCTCGCCACCCCGTGGTGAGGTAGGCATCCTGGCTGGACCAGTCTTTGGCAAGTTGGTCAGACGAGACGAGCCTTTTTATGGCCTGAGTGAAACAAAGGGGGTGGTTTCCCCCCTTCCTTCCTTTCCTACCACCTTTGGGTCCAAAAGGGAAGCTGGACCGCCTTTTCCATTTTCCATTAATATTTGGGATAAGCTCCAGCACTCCCGCGACCCTAGTGAGGATAAGCAGCTCAGAAAATGGATGGATGGATTGATAGTAGCGTTCATGTAAAGTTCTTAAAATATTCGATCCCAGTGAAAACTGTGGTTAGTGAACCCGCGTTTGCAGTGAAGTTCTGCTGCCTGTGGGTGTCGCTAGTACCCTGTCCATTGTCCCGGTCTGGCTCGGAGGTGTCATGGAACGCAGCAGGGAGGAGACGTCTTTGTTGGTGAGGCTCTTCAGGCTGGCCAGTGGTGGAAGTTAATTAATTTAGCGTTCTGGTACAAAACCAGGTGTCTTTTGTCTCCGCTTTGATGCTCCTGGTGCTGGTAATTCACTTAGAGTCGGCGTGCAAAACCAGATGTCTGTGTCTCACTTTGATGCTCCTGGCTTGTAATTCACTTAGCGTCTGTATGCGAAGTTGAATCTTGCCATTCAATGATGTGTGTCACAGAGGTGCACTTTGCAAGGTCCAGAGAAGCAGTGCATGGGAAGTCCGAGGTCTTCAAGGGGAGACAAAACCTCAGGGTAAGGGAGCGGGTGACTAGCACACGGTGTTACCGGTGCCGGCAAGTTGGTTCGCGAGGAGTCCGAGGAAGTGGGAGGAGTCGCGGGAGACGCGCTTTCGGGTGCAGTTGGGATTGTACTGAGCGTATGGATCTCCAGGTGTTGGTCTGGAGCCAGGTCCACGCTGATGATGTCATCACTCTCAGTAAGTCCCACTGGAACGAGAGCAATGTGTCGCGAAGGAACAGTGAGTTGTACTCCCCCAGAGCTAGGCAATGGGGAGAGGTCTGGTGGGAGGTGACCAATCACTGGGTCAGTGAGATTGAACTCATGGAAGTTGGAGCAGATCAAGAGGCCAAACTTAGTAGATCTGGGGATGTGGATGTTGTTCCGTGTGTGTGGTTGTGAATTAGCAGGGCCCCGGGAAGCGTCTAGGAGGGGTGTGGCATGCAGCGACAAACCCAGGTCGATAAACTCTGGCGAAGGCTGAAAGAACAAATGTGGACCGGTTACTGATTGGTTAGCACGCGACCAGTCGAATAGGGACGTTAACAGTCGACGCTTTTACTATAACTTCGTCTTCGCTCAAAACTTCTAGGGTCGGGGTTTGTCCCGACTTAAGGTTTAAAGGTTGAAAAACACAATTAGTGGAGGTATTGGCGCGCGACCATAAAATATTGTTAATGGTGTCAACTTGAACAGCCAGTCGGACAAGTACATCCGCGCCTACATAAGTTTCATGCAGCAAATTGGGGACTACGAGGAAGCAGTGAGTTAGTGAGCGATGGTTCCATTGCAGGTACAGGGCGCGTACGCCCGCTGCAGTGACGGCAGACGGCGGCACGGTATTAACGGGAAAGCGAAAGTTTTCAGCGTTATTTGAAGGTCAGGATGCTTCAGTCGTAGGGTGTCAAACAGTGTCTAAGAAATTGCTGATTTGTCAGCCCACAAGGCCAGGATGATGTCGTCCGTCAGGCAGTCATGCAAATTAATCCCGCCAGCAACATTTGGGCAATCACGCTCTTTGTGCGGTGGTTGGACAAGATGGCAGAGAAATGTTTCAAGTTCTCTAAGTTGGTTCAGCGTGGGTGAGGTGGCTACAGGGGACTCGGCGGTGTCGTCCCTTGAAGGAGTGCGCCCTGACAGGTCGCCGTCCTCCGAGTGGTCCAACACCAGGCACCTGTCTAAGGATGGTTCCCGAGTTGGTGGTGGTAGCCTGCTCCCACATCTGAAGATTTTTGTAATCAATTAGAGCAGGGGTGTCAAACTCTTTGAACATTTGACGAACATTGGCACAGGAAACTGACTTGTGATGTGAGATTGGTATGAGCGTGTAGTGAAAATGCATATAGCTGGGGATTCCAGTTCTCGTTAATATAAACCCAAATATGCACTAATCTGTACTTTTAGTAGACCGCAATGTTGGGCTTACATGTATTGAACATGATTGAGGCAGACAGGTCGAGCTTCTGGGTGTTCGGCCGGCCCGGTGGGCGTCCTGGCTGAGCCAGTCTTCGGCAAGTTGGTCGGACGAGACGAGCTGACCCCGAGAGAGCGTAGCTCCGGCCATAAATTGAATCTCGCCACTCGCTGGTCGTCTACCTCGGCGGGAAGAGTGGCGGAAGCAAGGGTGCTGGGTGTCATCTTTTAATGGCGTGTCCGTTACATTTCTGTCACTTTAGGTAGGCAAAAGAGGCACTTGATCCAGTGCACGAAAAGCATTCCTGTAAATACACCTATGGATCTGTAACGTCTGCGATTGGCTGGCAACCAGTTCAGGGTGTACCCCGCCTCCTGCCCCATGATAGGTGGGCTAGGCTCCAGTGCGCCCGCGACACTAGTGAGGAGCAGCGGCTCAGAAAATGGATGGATGGATCTATAACGTTATCCTCATCACCACCATGGAGTTCACCATTGTAGTCTTTTTTTATTTGTTTATTTTTTTTTATTTTTTTTTTTTTTGGTCATCTGCTGCTGGAGATGTGAGCCGAAAGAGTCAGCAGTAGATGTGTTTGTGCTCTGCGGTTTAGGTATTTTGACAACAAAAAAAATCCTGTGATTTAATGTTGTCATAACGAGTAACAAAGATGGTTAGGGTAAATGTATCACAATGTATGTGTTGCTTTGTTTGTATGTACAACAGACTACTAGGGGCAGGGGGACATCCGTTACATTGAAGCACTTTTTGTTTTGTGCATATTCACCCACATTACTGTATAGTACAAAATTATAGTGTTGTACTTTTTTTTGTGGCCTAAAACAGCCAGTACAGTATGTTATTGTACAACCCCAATTCCAATGAAGTTGGGACGTTGTGCAACGGTGACCCCTGACTGTTGAACAGCTGAAGCTGTACATCAAGCAAGAATGGGAAAAAATTCCACCTACAAAGCTTCAACAATTAGTGTCCTCAGTTCCCAACCGTTTATTGAATGTTGTTAAAAGAAAAGGTGATGTAACACAGTGGTAAACATGACCCTGTCCCAGCTTTTTTGGAACGTTGTAGAGCCATAAAATTCAAAGTTAATAATTATTTGATAAAAACAATAGTTTATCAGTTTGAACATTAAATATCTTGTCTTTGGAGTGTATTCATTTAAATATAGGTCGAACATACTTGGCAAATTTATTTTCTGTTTTTATTCACGTTTAACACAACGCCCCAACTTCATTGGAATTGGGGTTGTAAATATAAAAACCTGAATGTTTAAAATTTTATCCAAACTTACCACACTGGTGTGCTTGATGGTGATATGTTGTACTCATAGGTGAGTCAAGGCAGGTCGCTTTCATGAGCTGTGAGGAATTGGTGTGCTTCCTATTTCCAAATCTGTTGCCATAGATGAGCGGCTTGTCAAACAAACTGTTACTGTACCAAAAACAATGTTCCAGACTCCAGAGACTTGTGTTGTATTTTTCTTAATGTGAGAATGTGAAGTAATACTATATGGGGGAAAAAGTCACCCACCTTGCTTTTACAAAACCAGTCCACTTTGCCGCTGCAACTTTGTCCTTTGGCCACGCAAACTGAATTGCCCAATGGGAACAATGCATAGCAACACAAGGATGCAGCTTCTCAGGAAAACAGATAAATAACATATTAAAGAGGAAGATAATGACTAGCTTTCTTCACTATAACCAGCGTGGTGGACAATGAGTGCCCTGGAAGTGACGTCACTGCCAAAGATTATAGGGAATTTTTTTTTATTTTTTTTTTTTGTAACATCGTTGCTATGGTCCAAACTCTAAAAATACTGGGTAAATTGCAAATACTGTTTTGAAAATGTTTTCCTGATGGCTTTCTGCATCAAAATGACAGCTACATTTTCAAATGTTGCTTCACATTTGTCCTTTAAAGTTAACACCGCCACCATGCTGCTCTCTCTGATCAGAACTCTCGGCGACAATAGATGGAACTACTGCCATCATGGCCGCCCCATAAATGCATGGCCTGCAAATGTCAATGCATTGCCTTTGAGGGAATGTTACCATATTCAAAATGGCCGTCACGTAGGCAAGTGAGGCACGTTTGTTCGATGGGTCTACTCAAATTGTACATATGTGACTCGTATAAAAGTGTCCCACTCTCTGCCTATTTTGTGTCACAGTACCAGCAAACAACAATTGTGGAACTAACTGACTTTGTCAACACTGGTTTGAGTGCCATCATTTTTGGACACAAGTACTGTCCAGACAGTCCATTACTCACAATATCTGTTAAATCAAGGTTCCACTGAATTGTAAACCAATATGCCTTGCTGATTGGAAAATAGAACAAATAGACCTAAACGTTTAAAGCTTGTCTGGTCATTTTCATGTTAGTCGTTAGCTTTTGTGATTATGGTTACATTGAAGTTTCAGCTTGATAAAATTATGTACAGTAATTGTTGATGCGTGAGTTTTCTCCAGGTACTCCGGTGTCCTCCCACATCCTAAAAACACGCGTGGTAGGTTGATTGAAGACTCTAAATTGCCCGTAGGTGTGGATGTGAGTGTGAATGGTTATTTATACGTCCCCTGAGATTGGCTGGCGACCAGTTCAGGGTGTACCCCAAAGATAGCTGGGATAGGCTCTAGCATGCCCGCGACCCTTGTGAGGATAAGCGGTACAGAAAATGGATGGATAATTAATTGTATTGCTGATATTGGATAGAGCAGACAGATATGTTTCCTGTGTCGCACTAAGTTCCATTTGTAGTTTTATGGTCATGATTATATTTTTCCTCTTTGCAATCAGTGTTACCCGTTGTGTGGTGGCATTACAGAAACAAAGAAAAGCCAAAGAAAAAGCCAACGCTTTGACACTTTTTACATTTTTTATGATTACCCTGACCTCAACTTCAGTTTTATCTATATTATTCCAGAGGATTTTGGTTGAACTCTAAATTATGCTTTTTTTGTTTTGTTTTTTTGTTTGTTTTTTTTGTTTTGGTTTTCAAAGACATTGTTGCTTTTTGGCAAGAATTTAAATAATAAGGTAATTGTAACTTGGTACAAATTACAGTTCAATCCAAAAGGTTAGTGGTACAGAAATGAAGGCGTTAACGGAAGGTGAAGGGAAAAGATCAATACAGCATCAACTTGATCTTCTGGAATTTCCATGAATTGGAAAAGGGGACATTAGCACAAATGCACAAAGTGTCAAACACTTGTGTCTGGAAACATAAGCTTCTTGAAGCTAGTGTTCATATCTGACTGGGCATATGCCTCACATACATACTGGACATCATGAGTTGGAAGCATTTAGATACATAGTGTGCAACTACTTTTGTGTGTGTGTGAGAGAGAGAGAGAGAGAGAGAGAGAGAGAGAGAGAGAGAGAGAGAGAGAAATATAGTACTTCAAAATGAGATTTACACATAGTCATTAATCAATACTTCTGGTCCTTGGGCAGCTCGATACAGTATTGATCGGAGGCTAGTGTTGAGGGTATAAGTGTTTGACCCTTGACCATGATAAAACCATAATTTGACGATGGAAAAGTATATGTCCCCGTCTCCACTGACTTGGTAAGGATCTATTGAACTGAAGCAAAAATAACACCTCAAAGTGAGCCTGTTATCAGTATCAGTTAGATTTTTTGGAACCTTTTTTAAAATACTAATACTACTAATTATTATTATTACTGTTCAAGACCATAAGTGAGGGTAGGAACCTAGATGGACCGGTAAATCTTCGTCACAATCACAGACCGATAAAGAGTCTGCATCACTGCAGACGCTGCACCGTTCCGCCTGTCAATCTCCCGCTCAATTCTTGGTTCAATCATGAACAAAACCCCAAGCGACTTTAACTCTTCCACTTGGGGCAATATCTCATTCCTGACCAGGAGAGGGCACTCCACCCTTTTCCAGCTAAGTACCGTGGTCTCAGATTTGGAGATGTTGATTCTCATCCCAACCCCTTGGCTGCGAACGACTCCAGTGAGAGTTGATCGCAGCTTGATGAAGCCAATAGAAACAACTGCAAAAGGCAGAAACGTAATACTGAGGTAACCAAACCGGACCCTCTCAATGCCTTGGCTGCACCTAGAAATTGTCATAAGTTATGACCAGAATCAGTGACAAAGGGCAGCCTTAGGAGATGGTGGACAGGAATTTCTTCGAACCCATTAGGAAGTCATTCTCGATGGCCTGACCGTACTCCTCCCATGCCCTAGGTTTTGCCTCAGCGACCACCAAAGCTGTGTCTCACAGGCCAAGAACGGCCAATAGGACTCCTTTTTCAGTGTGACGGCATCCCTTCCTGCTGGTGTCCACCAACAGGCTTGGGGATTGACGCCATGAAAAGCACCAACCACGCTACGGCCACAGCTCCGGTCGACAGCCTCAGTAAAGTCCCCCGCCTCCTCCAGGACATGGTCGAAGTTCTGCCAGTTGAAACTCCTTGTAGCCACAAACGTTCATAGCTAAGGAGGCTGGCTGTTCACAGAGTGCTGTGTCCAAGCATTTACAAAGGGAAGTCGAGTGGAAGGACAAAATGTGGCAGCAGAAGCTGTACCAGCAAAAGAGATGACTGTGGGCTTCAGCGGATTATCAAACAGAGAAGATTCCAAAATCTAGCAGAGATCCAGAAAAACTGGAATGAGGTGGGAGTCACAGCTTGAAAAATCACCACATTCAGACTCATCTGGGAGATGGGCTAAAACTGGGTCAAGCCACTTCTTAGCCTGAGCCGACGTAGGAAGCTTCTCAACTGGCCACGGAGAAGAAGTATTGGACTGTTGGCCAGTGGTCCAAAGTCCTCTTTTCCGATGAAAGTAAAGTGTGCCCTTCATTTGGTACTCAAGGTCCAAGAGTTTGGAGGAAAACAGGTGAATAACAGAACCCAAAATGCTTGATGTCCAGAGTGAAATATTCAATCAGTCATGATTTGGGGTGCAATGTCCAGTGCAGGTGTTGGTAAACTCTGCTTTCTTAAATCCAAGGTCACCGCAACAGCCTACCAGAATGTTTTAGAGGACTTCATGATTCCTTCTGCTGAGGATCTGTATGGAGATGTTGATTTCATCTTCCAGCAGGACCTGGCCCCTGCCCATACCGCCAGAAGCACCAAAACGTGGTTTGATGCCCATGCCATCACAGTGCTTGACTGGCCAGCCAACTCGCCTTGAAGATTAACAAATCGTTTTGAAAGTACCATATTTTGATTGATTTTTAATGTGACCCTAATTTCTTTTTTTTTTTTTTCCTACAAAGTAAATGATTTTTTCAGTTTTCTATTTTTTAGAATTCCTGATTTTGTGGGTTTTATGAACTGGTGTGATCACATACCAGTCTACTGGAATGCTAAACGTTAAAGATGCCAACTTTGTCTTACATGGATGATGCATCTGCACTTGGAGACTAATTGGGCTGTCTATAAGAGGAATGGGTATAATTTGAGGGAATACGTTATTTATATCATTCTTTGGGGGACACGGAGGATAAAAGATGGGCATGAGTCTTATAGGAAATAATAGCAAACCATGTTATCAGTGTATTACAGTTTGCATTGTCAAGTGAAAGTGGAGTTTGACTGACATAAACATGGAAACACATTGTGAAGTCATCATGTCAGAGTCCACTTGAACGCTAATCAAAGTTTAAGACTGCGTAAGATAATTTTTAACACTGTTTTTAATACATGATATTTGCAAAATATGTTACTGTGAACAAGAAGTTTGTCCGCAACAAGCAGTAGCAGACAAAACAGGTCAATTAAATAAAACATTTTTAAAAAATATGTATGATATGATCATTTGTTCATCATTCGGAGTGGGCAGCAGCCAGCTCTTATAGTGAGGGCTCCTAACCCTCTTCCTCTATAAAGAACACTTAATTTAGAGCATTACCACAACCATATGATGGACACATTTAAAAACGATTGCAAAAGTGTACTACCAAATTATGATTATTCACACTATTTTGCAACTTTACTAGCAAAACAAACACATTTACCCATTGAAAATCATAGTCCCAAACAGAACATGGATCAATCATTACTACTGCAATTATTGCACTTTATTTTAATGTTTGCTTTCCTACACAAACCTCTTTAAAGGAGTCTGGGCTTTTTAACTTTGTGCAATATGTTTACATTTACGCATAAGCTATTCTATAAACAGGGTTTGGATAAATAACAAATTTATTAAAAGCTTTGCACATGACTGTGTTCGTAATAATGAGTGAAATGAAAATGACACACAAATTAAGCAGGCAATCTTTGCTGTTAGTGGTACAATGTGTGTAAAAAGAAAAGCTGTAGTTGACTTGCGGCGGGATGAGTGTACCTGCTTACTGGTCTTTTCAAGATAGGTGCGGGCTAGCTAGCTTGCTCACCAGTAGCCCAGGTGAGTTGACAGCTTACACTTGTCATTTAAAATGAATTAGTGGGCCAATGTCAGTATAGGTACGTGGTGGCCACTGGCCAGACACAACTGCGAATTGGCCTGTCTGTGACACGCAAATGTGATGTGCATGTATGTGACGGTGCTGTGATAATAGTGTGTGTGTTCTACCCGGAAGAAGCAGTCAAATACATTGCAGCAGGCAGCCAATCATATTGCAGCGGGTCGCTTTTAAGTCAAATGGTATTCATAACAATGACTGAGACGGCGTCACAGCTCTCACTCTCTCTCTCTCTCTCTCTCTCTCTCTCTCTCTCTCTCTCTCTCTCTCTCTCGTACAAGAGGAGGAGATTGCAGTGGACTGACTTTCAACCATTAAAACATGCACTCGTGCAAGTGCGAAAAGATGAAATTTTTAATCGCACAAGCTGAAAACAAATTGGTTGCAGTCTCGAGCCCTGTGTGAAGTTGGGAGAAAAATGGTTAAACATCATAATGGTTAAACATTGCTTGTGGTGTCCCCTAAAGTTCAACATTGGGTCCAAAATTGTTTCTTTGTCTAATGATATGTGCATGGTGTCAAAAATAATACAACTTGGTGTTGTTCTGGGGAGAATTCAGTGGCGCTACTAGAATGGATTATTTCAGTCGTAAGAAGATTAAAAAGATGGTTTAACAGAAAGAAATGATTATTCTGGTTTGAACGTCAGTAGAAACATCTGTGTGGGGTTGGCATGTTCTTGTGCATGCATGGCTTTTCTCAGAGTACTCCGGTTTCTTCACACATCCCCAAAAATGCTTCCTAGGTTCATTGATGACCCTAAACCAGGGGTGTCCAAATTACGGCCTGAAGGCCATATTTGGCGTGCCTTCAATTTTTTTTTGTGGCCTGCAGTATATACTGATAACATTTGACATTACTATTTTAAAAAGGTGGTGGTGGGCAGCAAGAGAAGTGTGGGTGTCTACTAAATATGAGGATGTGAGTGATGGGAATATAACACTACTACTAATAATAAAGCTTTTGTAGATATGCAGACACAAATAGATTTAAAACTAAAATAGCAACAGCATTCCTCTTCATCACACTGTGGTGAATAAAGAGTTCCGTTTCAGAAAAAAAAATAAAAAATCCAGTTTCTGCACTGTGTCAAGGTCTTATTTTTGAACATATCACACTAATGATCCTCAAGTATGGACAAATTACTACTGATTGCTCCTATTTTGATTCTGAATGTGGAAATGAGATTCACCTACTGCTCAGTGCAGATCTATTCTAGTAGGATGCAGGGCCGTGGGCCACCCCAATATTCTGAATAATTCGTTGTCTTATCACTTTTAACAGAAAGTTGTGGTCTACCAGCTTTTGTAAACGACTACCTCATATAATATACTGTATATAAAAACAATATAACATTGCTTGAGTGATTGATCGATCATTTTTGCGTGTTTAATGAATTAAAGTCAAACAATTTCACAGTGGCCCTTGCATGTATTTGTAGGGGGGACCAAGTCAGCGAGCCCGTCCAGCAGGGAACCCAACAAGGGGGACTTCACCCCCCCAGGACCTGAGCCCAACCGAAGTGCACCGCCCTCCATGCCCTCCCACCGCCACCACCCCCATGACCCCCGGAGAGCATGGGAGCCCCACCCATCAACAGGGCCCAATGCAGGAGCCAGCAGCCACCCAAAAACGGTCATAGCGCATCAAAGCGAGCCCATGTTAAGCACCCGTCATGAGCAAGAGTGGGTGAGGGTGCCAAGAGAGAGGAGAGGAAGGCAGAGGTGAGGGAGTTGGAGGACCCCAACGCCTCCGCGGCCTGACAACTGGAACCCACCACCCGCCCTATTACTATGGTCACCAGGTCCCCGACTGGCAACCATTATCCCTGTACCATGATTGTGTGTGGTGGGGTGTAGTGCATTCAAATTCGAGAAACTGATGGGGGTGAGGGGAGACAGTCACAGGGCAATACTGACCCACAACCGTCACCCCCACCAGGCCAACCAGGGTGCCCGTCCCCCAGGGGACCCTGACTGAGATATGAGTGTGTGAGTGTGCTAATGTGCGGAGTATGTACAGTGTGAGTACTAAAAATGTGCAGAGTGTGTGAAGTAAGAGGCTTGACTCCTGCGGGTCCGGCCCCTTCCCACCCCCAAACCAACCATAGCCCAGTGACTAGAACAGGGCCAGAAGGGGGGCCCGACTGAGGCGGAAGGCGCTGACACACACCATAAGCCCCAAGTCAGCAGGGGACCCCCACACAGCCCAAAGGAGAGAAGGGCGACGACAACGGCGGCGCACCCCGGAGAGAGGGAAGAGTATGGCACAGGACCGGGACGCAGCAGCATGGCCCCCAAGCCCCCACCCGGAGACCAGGACGAGACCACCAGAGTGGGGCCAAAGGGTACCACCCCAGCACCAGGGGACGGAGAGCAACCCCAGGATCGGCATCACCCAGGAAGGCAACACGGACACAGCCATACTCAAGAGTGGGGGGCAAAGATAATTATGATGAAGCTCGAACATACAGTAGCTAGAAAAGCCAGCCTCTGTTGTCTTTGTCAACTCATTTGAAGAAGATTGAAACCATTATAAATTACACAAATCGTCTCAATCAAAATTCAAGGATTAAACTAAAATCAAAATGAACAAGACAAGGGAAAAAAAATCGAAAGACTGAATCCCCTAAACAAACTGTAAAACAGCCTCAGGTGTTTTATTTTCCAGTGGAGTCATATGACATACAATAGAAATGCTACTTTGAAGAGAAGAATAAAATATGATTGGAAGGAGAATTAAAATAGGTTGTCTTGCAGCTGTAACCAAACCAGCAGAGTTCAACCGAAGAAATAACCATGCAATTTTAATTTAGGAAGCCTTACTTACATGATCATAGCAAGAACACGTCTGATGCATGTGTGGAGGCTTGTGTGTGCACTGTAAATACATGGTTGAATGCATGCTCTGGTTCCAACTTAATTTTGGCATTAATGACGAATTGAGATCAGTACAAGTTCAGGGATCAGATGGCTGCTCTCTTAAATAATGTAGCAAGGAGCGCCAATTGCTGTCCCTCATGGACAGCAGAGAGAAATGAGGGAAGACTAATATATAGTAGGTGCTGTAAGTATGTCAACAACTGCTGTTAAATACTCTGGGGCTGAGTAAAGGATGATTGCCAAACATACAGTATGTATAGAGTATTTGTGTGTCTGTTGCTACTTGTATAAGTGTGTCTGTGTGTTTATTAAAAGCTTTGCTAGAGTGACACAGCACATGCCCACGTCTATATTTATGTTTGTGACTGTATCAGCAATGTGTGTCACTCATCAATAATGTACTGCTCTCAGTTCTGCCTTCTTCAAAGCCAGTTATGCTCTAGTGTTCCACATAGAGTAATTAACTCTTTGAAACACACATTTGCGCGCACACACACATGCACACTCCAAGTGCTTTGAGTTTTTTTTATACTATTTTTACTAAGTTTATAAATTAACTGTCAGACTTTAGTCTGTCAAAAATAGAATAATACCTATTGGAAATGTTAACAAAAAGCTAAGCATATAGAGTAAGATTTGTGATACCATAAATTGATATTCATATGAACACTATAAAACAGTTTTTAAATTACTTTTCACGCTTCTCTGTTAATACATTTGTTTAAGGAAAAAAAAAAAAACATTCCTTCCTTGGGCCTATAACAAATTCCAACCAGATTTTAAACAAGAGATCAAGTAATGATGATGACCAAGATATGAACTCCATATGATATGGAAATATCAGCTTGTTTCCAGCAAACGGTTCAAAAACAATTTGTGCCATGGCATGTGACTTGCAGCGTTGTGATAAAACTATTAATAAGGAGCAATACACGGAAATGTCTTCAGCAGCACATTGATTGGCATTCATTTTTTGTCTTCTATTATTATTTGAAAAAGTTAGAAAATAAGACAACAGTAAAGCTCTTCAGTGTTTGTAACAATTACATTTGCATTTGAAATTGAACAGGCTGTGTAAAATTCACATTTATATGCAAAATCAGCTGCAGACACACACACACACACACACACGCATACACACACACACACACACACACACACACACACAAAGCAGCGATGCCTTAAAAGCTTTTTGTACAATTTACCCTGTCAACAGAGATGGAGGTTGTGGTGTGTTTCTGCAGGTCATTTTTTTCATATGTGCGTAAGTGAGTAGCAGGATTTAAAACACACACACACAGCAGAAAATACATTATAAGTGTGAATGAAATGCATTTTTTTCACACAACACAGTCTCAAATTTAGTTGAACAAGTTGTCTTTGACTCATTCACTGCCATGGATGTTTAAATTCATGAACTGGAATCCAACCGTTTAATACCACTGACGAATACTGTATATTCGTCAAGTATGTTTTTCAACGGGAAGGCGTGGAAGATCAGCACAGCTTTTGAGTCGAAGATAAAGATTAGATAGTGAATCTCGGTTTGACACATCGATTTATGATTGAGAGAAATGCCGACACATTGGAAAACACACAGGCGTCAGTAGCTATGCTCGCAATGCCATATAAAAACTTGAAATTATGAGCAGTGACAAAAATGTAAAAACAACATATAACTGTAAAATAATGGCATTGAAGGCTTAATTTGTTAATTACTTTAGCAGCAACATAGAACTCGGGATTTTCAGGTTTCACAGGATCTTACAAGTGCGTGGAGGCCTCTGGGCCTCAGATTCATCCTTGGACTCTAAGATGTGTCAATACAGAGTGTGTGGAGAGGCAGAGGTGGCCCTGGGTCAACACCAAAGCCGATGCCGGAAGACAACCAGTAGACGTATGCATCCACAAGCGTCACAATCACATACAAACAAGCTGGCAAGCCAATAACTAAAGCCCCTTATTGAGCTGGCCAGGTCCAAGTTCTGACAAGATCTATAATTAACCTTTGAATCCCTACTATGATTCGTTCACATAAGCTAAAAAGGTTAAATGCGAGGGCAGTGGCTTCAATAGTGAGACAGGATTGCTGTACTGTGTTTCCCCAAGGACAATATTGAACATTAAGATATTTGTTAAACATGCTGTCCTTTTGTTTGGTTTCACAGAGGGACCAAGTTATTACGTGAATTAAACTCTTCCAATAACCCCCTAGTCTAGTCACTAGCCCGTGAAGGACAAGGGAAAAGGTTGCTGTGTCTTAAAACCAAGTACTCTGTAGCGTTTATGGGACGACATAAGAATTGTGCTTAATTTAGAAGGAAGCGATGAGTTGGAAGCGGCGCCTGCGTCACTTCCGGGTTATCGTAATTTTAAATTACAGCATTATAAATCAAGATATTTGATATATATGAGGGGCACCACATCAAGTTTTTACAAGAAATGACGACAAACCTTTGTAATCAGTCTCTTATCGGAAGGTGGCTACATTTTAGAAACTTTGAGTTCTAGACTTTCTAGAGGTTTCATTCCGAATCCAAACACACACATAATCAATGCAAGTGCTGAATTTTATAGAAAATTTAATAATAAAAAGGGGTTTCTCCAGGATAAAACACAGACAAACACAAAACAAACAAGGTAAAGACGAACATTGGCGAAGGAAGGGATTTGTGACGTGAGATGAGATGAATGGGTGTGTAGTGAATGCGTATGGCTGAGGAATCCTGGTCTCGTTAATATAAACCCAAATATGCACTAATTTGTACTTTTAGTAGACCGCAATGTTGGACTTACGTGTCTGGAACACGTTTGAGGCAGGCGAGTCAGGCTCCCGAGTGTTCGGCCAGCCCGGTCCGCCCCGGAACAGGTGGATTCGATGGAAGGGAGGAAGGGGAAAAAGGGAGGCCAACAAGTTCCCAGGCAGGACGTCTTTCAGGTGTCTCTGTTTGCCAGACGTTCGGAGCGGTCGCGTTGCGTCCGCCTCTGTTCCCTCGGACTATGCTCGGGACCCCAAGCAGGGTGGTTCGGAGTGCTTGCAGGAGGCTCTGCAGCCGGGGATCATCGTCCTTGCCACCTCGAGTGAGGTGGGCGTCCTGCCTGGCCCGGTCGATGGCGAGTTGGTCAGGGTGACCAAAGGAAGACTTCTCCACCAAAACTCCCAAAAGCTTCTCCTCTGATCCCAGCTCCGGCCCCTTTTATGGCCGGAGCGGGTCAAAAAGGGGGTGTTTACCCCCCTCCTTTTCTACCACCTTCGCGAACATTGAGGGGCTGAACTGCCTTTTGGTGTTATTTTTCCATTTTAGGATTATTTTGTAGTTTAAAACCAGTGGAATAAAATGTTAATTATTGGATTTAAGATAAGGAGAACATCTCCTCACACTGCATTGTTCCACGCTCATCGTCTTTAATACCTGTAATGAATGTTTCAAATGTTGTGTGGTGTGGAGAACCATCTGGTTCAGTTAACATATTCAACGTTAGACATTCAACTTTGCAGCAATACAGTCACTAGTGGCGTTCATGTAAAGTTCTTAAAATGTTAACTCCCGAGTCACAGACTCGATTGGAGACGCCTTTGTTGGTGCAATCCTTTGACTGGCGGGAAGTTAATTAACTTAGCGTCCGGGGGCGAACTCGGCATCCTTGGGTCTCCGCTTTGAAGTGCCAGGCAGCCGTGATTTACTTAGCGTTGGCATGGCAAAGCATATGTCTGTGTCTTGTTGAAGATAGTTTATTGTGTTGATCCGTTTAGAGTCTGCATGGGACTTTGGAGTTAATGTCTACCTCTGCGTGGAGCGGCGGTCGTGCGAGGCTGGGGTGCCGGGTGGCATCTTTTGCATGGCATGTCCGCTACAACTGTATACAACTGGATGAGACTCGACTTGTACGTGGGTATTAAAGACTCAGGACTTTACTTGACAACTTGACAGACTTGATTATCTTTCCTTTTATATATCCGGTTTAGCGATAAATCGAAACATTAATAATATATAACATCAATAAGGCTATAATACATTGTGTCAGTATGAGACCGCATGCTTGGAATGGCACTCTCATGATTGGAGGATTAGTCTGTCAATCAGTCAAAGCCCTCGCAACGGAGAAGCACAGCCTGTCATATCAGAGAGCATCGTCATGTTGGCTAAAACCACATCATCAAAAATTCTAAAATTGTAAAACGGTGGAGTTTGTTTATCAAAGATAACAGACAGACAGACTACATCATTGAACTTGGTTTGTCATTTGAAGAGACCCATCTGCCCGTTAAATATCTTTAAAATTGTTAGCCTGTTCTTAAATTCAGTAGTTTCATCTATGGCTACCTTAGAGCAGAGGTATCAAACTCTTTTTTTCTGTCTTGGGCCACATTGTGGTTATGATTTCCCACAAATGGCCGTTAGAACAGTAAAACCCTATAAATGTTTAGTCATCACCAAACCATGTTATTACCATGACGCAACAAATTGAGGGATAACTAGTTTTGAAATCAGAAGACAAGGATAATGGTTTGTTCAAGTATTGTTTAAGTTACGGTAGAAGAAGGGTTTGGTAAAAATGCAATATTATTCTTTATTATTATGACTATCAACCAGTTCAGGGTGTACCCTGCCTCCTGCCCGATGACAGCTGGGATAGGCTCCAGCACGCCCGCGACCCTAGTGAGGAGAAGCGGCTCAGAAAATGGATGGATGGATTATGACTATTTGGAATTTGGGCTTAGATTTTAGCAAAAATCACAGACGTTGACGAGCAAGATTTGCTTTCGCATGCATCTGGCCCCCGGGCCTTGGGTTTGACACCAATGCCTTAGAGATTATGAAAAAGAACATCTGTTTCTGGCTAAACATGACTAAATATTGAATTCTGTTCCACTTATAGGAGAATACTTACACTTACTTCCATCCATCCATTTTATTCTTCCGCTTATCTGAGGTCTGGTTGCGGGGGCAGCAGCTTAAGCAGGTAAGCCCAGACTTCCTTCTGCAAAGACTTCATCCAGCTCTTCCAGGGGGATCCTGAGGCGTTCCCAGGCCAGCCGAGAGACTTAGTCACTTGTCTGCATCACTGCAGATGCTGCACCGATCCGCCTGTCGATCTCCTTGTGAACAAGACCCCAAGATACTTAAACTCCTCCACTTGGGGCAGGAGCCCCTCCCTGACCAGGAGAGGGCATTCCACCCTTTTCCAACTGAGGACCACATCCTCAGATTTGGAGGTGCTGATTTTCATCCCAGCCGCTTCACACTCTGCTGAGAACCGTTCCAGCGAGAGTTTGAATTCACGGCCTGATGAAGCCATCAGAGCTACATCATCTGCGAAAAGCAGCGATGTGATACTGATGTCACCAAACCAGAAACCCCTAATCACCATGGCTGCAACTAGAAATTCCTCCCAATCACGCTGAAGTACCCCAGCTGTACTCTGAGTGTAATCCTCTTCTACAGCCACTGTAAACTGACCATTAGATCAAAGATGTGATAAACTCTGTCAGTCTTCCATGGGGTTAGTGTTAAACCTCTTGGAGGTGCGCAAGGCTCTATTTTTGTTCTTCCTAACAAACCTTTAACCCAACATGATAAACCTAAACTATGAGCTCAAGATGGAAACTATTCTTTTAAAGTAGGAAAGAGAAGGGATAGTGTGGTGAGAGGAAAATATGCATACAGTTAACACCAGGCAGACAGAGGCAAAGCAACATGCTTCCAACAGGAGCAAATATGTCGCATATATGTCTTTGGGAGCCGTTGTCAGAGTCGAGTCTCAGCAGGGGAGTGTGTCACTTCCTAGTAGGAGATACCTCACTGTTCGCAAAGTCTCCTGGGATGTGAAGCTTTGAACCACAGATGCATTGCGGGAGCTGGCATGTTTTGTGGAGAGTGCTAGACCCAGTGGGTGTTATGGGTTGTGTGACTGCCGATGTTACAAACACACACCTACTCTCTCTCTCTCTCTCTTTCTCTCGCTCTCTTTCTCTCTCGCTTGCTCGCACGTAGAAAAGGGAGTCAAATGGAAGAAAGACACTAATATTCCAAGCAGAGAGCCTGAAAAAAGTTGTTTTCAAATTCATTGGAAAACTCCCAGGTTCACTATTGATACATTCAGTATGTTGTTAACACATTTTATTTCCCCCGAGTCCCACAGCAGCTATAACATAGAGTCTCAGCTCATAGCCTTCTGCTCTAGAAAGTTGTTGCTACAGTTAAACTCTAGCCATGATCATGTCATCGAAACCTCCTCTGCACACTATCCTTTCCTCCCGCGATCAATTGTCTCCTCCAACCTGGACTTAAATCAAAGTCCCTACTTCCCCCCACCCTTCTGTGCTGAAGGTTGACTGATTCACAGGTAACCTTTTTCCTCTTTCATTCCTCATTTTCTTTCACCTCTCTCCTCCCCTCTCTCCCTCTGTTGCCTCTTTCTCTCAGAACCAGCGAGCATCAAAGACTGCTGGGCCAGGGGCTCCATGCTATGCAACCTGCACCCAGACCCCCCGCCAGTATCAAACCCCCCATCACGAAGCCAATGCACCTCCATCACGAACCCAATGCACCTCCACACACACACACACACGCCCCCCCCCCCCCCACACACACACACACACATACACACAAAACATGTTGCGCACACTCCCATCGTGATATCCGCCTCCCACCAGGCCCAAGATCTGGAGTGTCTACCCCATGCTGGGTGCACATACTGTAAACAACAAGCTGTCAACAGGGCTACAGTATCCCAGCCTCTGGTGTGACCTATGGAACAGCAGACTGGCTGTGCAGTGGGGCTCCGTGCTCAGCAGGTGGTACAGGGGGCTTGGTGGTTTGGGGCCAGTCAGTCAGTACCAGTGTGTGTGTGTGTGTGTGTGTGTGTGTGTGTGTGTGTGTGTGTGTGTGTGTGTGTGTGTGTGTGTGCAAGTGTGTGTGTGTGTGAGAGAGAGAGCATAAAATGGGGTGCGTCACTAGTTTTGGTTTCTGCAGATGCAGCAAAGGTTGGCTTGCCTGTTGTAAAAATACCAGACAGGTATGTCTCCTCAACCTGTCTGCTAAACTAGCAATGATAATAATAAGAATAATAATAATAAATGACTCAGCACTTTTCTCTTCACCGAAAGATGACCAGTTATTTGTCTGATGCTATCAGCATAAATCTGTAATGTATGCCTTTCAAAACAAAGCAAAATAAAATGGACTTTAGAGAGTCTTTAAAAAGTAAGTTACAGAGGACTTTGCACCCATCAGTAACTCACATCAGTCAAAATCTGCCTGACAAAAACAATTTGAAAAACAATCACAATAGGTTATCCATGTTCCATATATTCCACATAATTAAACTGTTATTCATAGTTATTCTGCTTTACATTTGACTCTATTCATAATTTAATGTGATGGTTCTCAAAGTGTGGTGCACGTACCACTGTTGGAACGTGGGCTTGTTTTTGAGAACTCTGATTTAATGTACACCCCAATTGCAATGAAGTTGGGATGTTGTGTTAAACATAAATAAAAACAGAATAAAATGATTTGCAAATCATGTTCAACCTATATTTAATTGAATACAGTAAAAAGACAAGATATTTAATGTTCAAACTGATAAACTTTATTGTTTTTAGCAAATAATCATTAACTTAGAATTTTATGGCTGTAACACATTCCAAAAAAGCTGGGACAGGGTCATGTTTACCACTGTGTTACATCACCTTTTCTTTTAACAACATTCAATTAACATTTGGGAACTGAGGACACTAATTGTTGAAGCTTTGTAGGTGGAATTATTTCCCATTCTTGCTTGATGTACAGCTTCAGCTGTTCAACAGCCCGGGTTCTGCGTTGTTGTATTTTACGCTTCATAATGTGCCACACATTTTCAATGGTAGACAGGTCTGGACTGCAGGCAGGCCAGTCTTGTACCCGCACTTTTTTATTATGAAGCCACGCTGTTGTAACACGTGCCGAATGTGGTTTGGCATTGTCTTGCTGAAATAAGCAGGGTCGTCCATGAAAAAGACGTTGCTTGGATGGCAGTATATGTTTCTCCAAAACCTGTATGTACCTTTCAGTATTAATGGTGCCTTCACAGATGTGTAAGCTACCCATGCCATTGGCACTAACACAGCCCCATACCATCACAGATGCTGGCTTTTGAACTTTGCGTCCATAACAGTCTGGATGGTTCTTTTCCTCGTTGGCCCGGAGGACACGACGTCCACAATTTCCCAAATCAATTTGAAATGTGGACTCGTCGGCCCACAGAACACTTTTCCACTTTGCATCAGTCCATCTTAGATGAGCTCGGGCCCAGAGAAGCCAGCGCAGTTTCTGGGTGTTGTTGATAAATGGCTTTTACTTTGCATAGTAGAGTTTCAAGTGGCACTTACGGATGTAGCGCCGAACTGTATTTACTGACATTGGTTTTCTGAAGTGTTCCTGAGCCCATGTGGTGATATCCTTTACACATTGACGTTGTTTTTTGATGCAATGCCGCCTGAGGGTTCGAAGGTCACAGGCATTCATTGTTGGTTTTCGGCCTTGCCGCTTACATGCAGTGATTTCTCCAGATTCTCTGAACCTTTTGATGATATTATGGACCGTAGATGATGAAATCCCTAAATTCCTTGCAATTGTACATTTAGGAACATTGTCCTTAAAACTGTTCGACTATTTTCTCACGCACTTGTTCACAAAGAGGTGAACCTTGCTCCATCTTTGCTTGTGAATGACTGAGCAATTCAGGGAACCTCTTTTTATACCCAATCATGGCATCCACCTGTTAGCTTGTTCACCTGTGGTATGTTCCAAACAGGTGTTAGATGAGCTTTCCTCAACTTTCTCAGTTTTTTTTCCACCTCTCCCAGCTTTTTTGGAACTAAAAATGTATGATTTTTTTTATTATTTATTATATAGAATTAAATCTAGGTTGAACATGATTTGGAAATCATTGTATTCTGTTTTATTTATGTTTAGCACAACATCCCAACTTCATTGGAATTGGGGTTGTATTTAAAAACTGTACAGTACACATCAACTCTTCCAGAGCATTGTGTGGTGGAGCACCATTTCAGTTTATGTCCACATAAATTGGTCTGGATAGGAAAATGTCCCATTGGTGTGGTATACACAGTGGTACCCTTGAGAGGTGTACTCAGGAGTGCTATAAAGCTACTCCTGACAGTGCTACAATTTAACTTGAATATGATATGAGCATGTCAATAGGCTAGCTGGTATTTGACCATAGTTTAAAGTTAAACCAAATAAATCAGATTTCAGAGGAGATTATAAAATAATATAGATAACGATGGGGGATTCAAGAAACCATAGTCATCAGCTTTATAGTGTATAAAAAGAGTAGGGATGAAAGGCTCTAATTGAATGTTAAAATTATCAATATTCTAGTCATGCAATTTTTAATATGTGGTAGGAGAAATGTACTGTCTAACTATAAAAGTTGGCAATAGAAGATATCATATATTGATACAGCTGATGTCAATCTTCTGGTCGAAGACTGGCATGATGAATGTGAATTGAATAGGGATGTCATGCATCTTAACATTGGCAAGAGATAATACTGTATTTGGCCCTGAAAAGATAATTTATAAGTCAGCTAGTACTGAAATTGTGGCATTATCAATAGACAAATATAGCAATTACCACTTTTTAATACTATGATAGAGATCTAAAATGAATCTAAAATCTTACTGATGTTCTTTCATTGTATGTTTAGGTGTATCAGTTACAATACATTGATTTTTTTTTATTCCTTAGCTGTCGTTAAACAAGATCTACTTAGTTCTTTCATAAAATTTGTTTTCTTTCCTAACAGTCTATTGTAAATATTGTAAAGGCTATTACTACTTTATGTCACTGCTAAACAAGATGCCGTATACGGTAGCGCTGTCTGTAAAGACTTAAGGATTGGAAGACGACAAGTCTAGGAACCATCGTTAATTAATTAAGAATAACTGCTTAAGACGGGCAGCCTTTCACTGACTGTCCCTTCAGACATCTATAGGACTCATTGTGGTGGGGTGTACATGTAATATGTGAATATATATACAAATAAATCGAAACATGCTATGAAAGTACAATTAGATTTTGTGATACCACCACAGATGGGTACTGGCCATGACATAAACAAGAGAGATGGAAGACATTGCAAAGTATCATGACATAACAATTTATTTTTAGTACATTTTTCAATGTTACCAGTGGTTAATGTCTTGTGGGTAACACTTTTAAGGCCGTTAAGAATGTTCCTTAAAATGGAATGGTAACAGTTTTGAATTTTTAACACATTACATTATTGATTACATTTCTATTATTTCCTATGGACAAACAAACAACACAATGGAAGTCAAAAAGGCTTCTGGCACAGACTGTTTTAATTTAAGGTTCTACTGTATTTTTATTTTCAATAGCAACCTGAAAAAGCATTGACAATACATATTGTGGATAAATATACTGAGAAAAAACAACAGCACAGGATTTAGCTTTTTCTGCCATGACATCCCTAGATTTCTCTGATATCCGTTTTGTCTTCACCTTGTCTTTCGACACGACTTCAACGACTGCACACAATTGCTGCCGCCTCCTTCCCTGACAATTGTCTATGTCCTATTATTACTGTCATTTCTCCACATTCTTTCGCTTTGTCTACCCATCCCCCATACCTACGCCACGTCTCCTCTCAGCTCACACTCAGATTTGTAGCTCTTAATATTGTATCTGTCTACCAGAAGGACAGGAGCATGAAATGACATGTTTCTGCAGAGGGTGAAAAGACACACACGCACCCATCCACACACACACATACAAGGCATCCATACGACGTCAAGCTCACAGTGTAATTATGTGGAAGCCAAGCAGTCAGTTACATACCTGAGTGTTGTACATATCAGAGCTAGGATGTCACATTGACACTGAGGGGTAAGCCAGAAGTTAGTCTGTTAAAACACAATGACAGATACATGTCCTGACATGGCCAGGCTGGCAAAACAAATATTTGAACTGAGAAGCAAGGAAAATCGACAAGCTCCATTGTACTATATGAAGGTGACAGTTATTGAATTGGGGATGTGAGTCTGACAGATGAGAGAACTAGAGGTAAACACCAAGCTTGTGGCAATTACTTACTGAAGACTATAGGCACATGTTAAAGTTGAACAAGCTGAAGAACTAAAACTATACTGCAATGTAGTAGTATTAGAATTCTCCTCTCTTGGACCTGAACCTTTTAATGCTCTTATACAAAATCAAGAGAATTTTGAAGTACCTGTATGTGCTAATTTTGATCAGGCTTTGATATCAAGTCTTAGATCTGTGTAAAACTTGAGAGGTGGTTCAAGGCTGATTTGGTCATTGAATGTGATGATGTGCTCACATGTAGGATAACACTGGATTTCTATAGGTTCTAAACACTTCATCTCCTTGGCGTTCCCTGAGCATGCATGAAGAGTTACAAACTTTTTGTTTATCCATCCATACATTTTATGAGCCGCTTCTCCTCACTAGGGTCGCGGGCATCCTGGAGCCTATCCCAGCTATCATCGGGCAGGAGGCGGGGTACACCCTGAACTGGTTGCCAGCCAATCGCAGGGCACATACAAACAAACAACCATTCGCACTCACATTCACACCTACGGGCAATTTAGAGTCTTCAATCAACCTACCGT
Source organism: Phyllopteryx taeniolatus (assembly GCF_024500385.1). Lineage (NCBI taxonomy): Eukaryota > Metazoa > Chordata > Actinopteri > Syngnathiformes > Syngnathidae > Phyllopteryx > Phyllopteryx taeniolatus. The sequence continues at coordinate 4,790,652 of NC_084507.1, read as the reverse complement.
GCATGTTTTTGGGATGTGGGAGGAAACCAGACTGCTCGCAGAAAACCCACGCAGGCACGGGGAGAGCATGCAAACTCCACACAGGCGGGGCCAGGGATTGAATCCCAGTCTTCAGAACTGTGAGGCAGACGCTCTAACCAGTCGTCTACTGTGCCGCCGCTCTTTGTTTAATTTACTGTATTTATTTCTTACTATGGTGTTCCATGTTATGTTTTTATCTTCTGTAATTTTACTAAGATTTATATTTTATGTGTTTAAAATAATTGTGGCGGCACGGTGACCGACTGGTTAGAGCGTCAGCCTCGCAGTTCTGAGCACCTGGGCTCAATCCTCGGCCCCGCCTGTGTGGAGTTTGCATGTTCTCCCCGTGCCTGCGTGGGCACTCCGGTTTCCTCCCATATCCCAAAAACATGCATTAATTGGAGGCTCGTAGATTGTAATTGAGGCATGTGACGACTCATTCTTTAATGTCAAAATGATTTTCAATGTTTCTACTACCGTACATGTTACCACCTTTTAATGACTGCATACGTTGTGTGCCTCTGAGCACACAGAGTCAGGTTCAACATTGTGCCAACACATCCCAGTAGGAGAAAGAAAGTGAAGCAGACATAATGACCCAGTGAGAAAAGCTGCAGCGCGGGGAATGTTCAGCACCAGGCAGAGGATACAGAACCCTGCATGAATATCAAAAAGCTTCGTCCCTTTGACCTTGAGATGAATATTTAAAATCCAACTCCAGTCTATACACCGATACACATCAAGTACACACTGATCATGGTGTGCCCTGAGGCCTTGGGTGAAGTGAAGTCTTCCTCATTAACTGCCTGTTGTGATCCATGTATGGATAAATACTGCTTATACCACTCAAGGTACATTTATATTATATACTTCCTGTATGTATACTCTCGGCACGGTATACGACTGGTTAGCACATCTGCCTCACAGATCTGGCGCCCGGGGTTCAAATTCCGGCCCCGCCTGTGTGGAGATTACATGTTCCCCCGTGCCTGGGTGGGTTTTCTCCGGGCACTCCGGATAAGCGGTAAAGAGAATGGATGGATGGATGTATACTTAATAAAAAGCAGCATTTCTATGTATCAGAACGTTTGGTTGCCTGAAAGGTCCATTTAATACAAATGTATTGTTGTATTGTATTGTTGGCACTTTCTGTCTTCTTCTTCTTCTTTTCCTTTCGGCTTGTCCCGTTAGGGGTCGCCACAGCGCGTCATCCTTTTCCATGAGAGCCTATCTCCTGTATCCTCCTCTCGAACACCAACTGCCATCATGTCCTCCCTCACGACATCCATCAACCTTCTCTTTGGTCTTCCTCTAGCTCTCTTGCCTGGCAGCTCCATCGTCATCATCCTTCTACCAATATACTCACTATCTCTCCTCTGGACGTGTCCAAACCATTGAAGTCTGCTCTCTCTAACTTTGTCTCCAAAACATCGAACCTTGGCTGTCCCTCTGATGAGCTCATTTCTAATTTTATCCAACCTGGTCACTCCGAGAGCGAACCTCAACATCTTCATTTCCGCCACCTCCAGTTCTGCTTCCTGTTTTTTCTTCAGTGCCACTGTCTCCAATCCATACATCATGGCTGGCCTCACCACTGTTTTATAAACTTTGCCCTTCATCCTAGCAGAGACTCTTCTGTCACATAACACACCTGACACCTTCCTCCACCCGTTCCAACCTGCTTGGACCCGTTTCTTCACTTCCTGACCACACTCACCATTGCTCTGGACGGTTGACCCCAAGTATTTAAAGTCCTCTACCCTTGCCATCTCTTCTCCCTGTAGCCTCATTCTTCCCCCACCACCCCTCTCATTCATGCACATATATTCTGTTTTACTTCGGCTAATCTTCATTCCTCTTCTTTCCAGTGCATGCCTCCATCTTTCTAACTGTTCCTCCAGCTGCTCCCTGCTTTCACTGCAGATCACAATGTCATCTGCAAACATCATGGTCCACGGGGATTCCAGTCTAACCTCATCTGTCAGCCTATCCATCACCACTGCAAAAAGGAAGGGGCTCAGGGCTGATCCCTGATGCAGTCCCACGTCCACCTTAAATTCTTCTGTCACACCGACAGCACACCTCACCGCTGTTCTGCTGCCCTCGTACATGTCCTGTATTATTCTAACATACTTCTTTGCCACTCCAGACTTCCGCATGCAGTACCACAGTTCCTCTCTGGGTACTCTGTCATAGGCTTTCTCTAGATCTACAAAGACACAATGTAGCTCCTTCTGACCTTCTCTGTACTTTTCCATCAACATCCTCAAGGCAAATAATGCATCTGTGGTACTCTTTCTAGGCATGAAACCATACTGTTGCTCGCAAATACTCACTTCTGTCCTGAGTCTAGCCTCCACTATTCTTTCCCATAACTTCATTGTGTGGCTCATCAACTTTATTCCTCTATAGTTGCCACAGCTCTGCACATCACCTTTGTTCTTAAAAATGGGCACCAGTACACTTTTCCTCCATTCCTCAGGCATCTTCTCACGCACTAGAATTCTATTGAACAAGCTGGTCAAAAACTCCACAGCCACCTCTCCTAGATGCTTCCATACCTCCACAGGAATGTCATCAGGACCAACTGCCTTTTCATTTTTCATTCTCTTTAATGCCTTTCTAACTTCCCCCTTACTAATCATTGCCACTTCCTGGTCCACCACACTTGCCTCTTCTACTCTCCCTTCTCTATCATTTTCCTCATTCATCAACTCCTCGAAGTATTCTTTCCATCTACCTAGCACACTGCTGGCACCAGTCAACATATTTCCATCTCTATCCTTAATCACCCTAACCTGCTGCACATCCTTCCCATCTCTATCCCTCTGTCTGGCCAGCCTGTATAGATCCTTTTCTCCTTCTTTAGTGTCCAACCTGCCATACATGTCATCATATGCCTCTTGTTTTGCCTTTGCCACCTCTACCTTTGCCCTGTGTCGCATCTCAATGTATTCCTTTCGCCTCTCCTCGGTCCTCTCAGTGTCCCACTTCTTCTTAGCTAACCGTTTTCCTTGTATGATTTCCTGTACTGTGAGGTTCCACCACCAAGTCTCCTTCTCTCCTTTCCTGCCAGAAGATACACCAAGTACTCTCCTGCCTGCTTCTCTGATCACCTTGGCTGCAGTGGTCCAGTCTTCTGGAAGCTCTTCCCGTCCACCGAGAGCCTGTATCACCTCTTCCCGAAAAGCTGCACAACACTCGTCCTGTCTCAGCTTCCACCACATGGTTCTCTTCTCTGCCTTTGTCTTCCTAATTTTCCTCCCCACCACCAGAGTCATCTTACACACCACCATCCTATGCTGTCTAGCCACACTCTCCCCTACCACTACCTTACAGTTGGTAACCTCCTTCAGATTACATCGTCTGCACAAGATGTAATCCACCTGTGTGCTTCTACCTCCGCTCTTGTAGGTCACCCTATGTTCGTGCCTCTTCTGGAAAAAAGTGTTCACTACAGCCATTTGCATCCTTGTTGCAAAGTCTACCACCATCTGTCCCTCCAAGTTCCTTTCCTGGATACCGTACTTACCCATCACTTCTTCATCACCCTTATTACCTTCACCAACATGTCCATTACAATCTTCACCAATTACAACTCTCTCTCTGTCTGGGATGCTCAGAACTACATCATCTAGCTCCTTCCAGAATTTCTCTTTCACCTCTAGGTCACATCCTACCTGTGGGGCATAGCCACTAATCACATTACACATAACACCCTCAATTTCAAATTTCAGCCTCATCACTCGATCTGATACTCTTTTCACCTCCAAGACATTCTTAGCCAACTCTTCTTTTAAAATAACCCCGACTCCATTTCTCTTCCCATCTACACCATGGAAAAATAATTTAAACCCTGCCCCTAAACTTCTAGCCTTACTGCCTTTCCACCTGGTCTCCTGGACACACAATATATCAACCTTTCTCCTAATCATCATGTCAACCAACTCCCGAGATTTTCCTGTCATAGTCCCAACATTCAAAGTCCCCACATTCAGTTCTAGGCTCTGTGTTTTCCTCTTCTCTTTCTGCCGAAGAACCCGCTTTCCACCTCTTCTTCTTCTTCTTCTTTGACTTCGACTTCGACCCACATATTTTGGGTATTTAGACCTCCATAGAGTGACCCTCTAAAATGGACTAAGTATAAAAGTGTCAATGTCATTTAAAAAAACACCTTCGTTTTGTGTCCAGAAAAGGCCCCAATGAGAAACCCAGTTTTGTATCCGTTTTGTCCATATTTTGCTAAGATTGCCCCCTTTCCTCTGATTGGCTGCCTCCGTGAAGACGACCCACTTGAGAACACATCTGTTTGTAATATTGAAACGGCTGGCTTGGGAGCGGAAAGGGAAAGTGGAGAGCTTTGGTTGTGATGTAGATCTTTTCCTTTCAGCTTCTCCCGTTAGGGGATGCCACTGCATGTCATCCTTTTCCATGTAAGCCTATCTCCTGCTTCCTCCTCTCTAACACCAAATGCCCTCATGTCTGATCTCACAACATGCATCAATCTTCTCTTTGGTCTTTCTCTCATTCTCTTGCCTGGCAGCTCCATCCTCATCACCTTTCTACCAATATACTCACCATCTCTCCTCTTGATGTGTCCAAACCATCGAAGTCTGCTCTCTCTAACTTTGTCTCCAAAAGATCTAACCTTGGCTGTCCCTCTGATGAGCTCATTTTTAATTTTATCCAACCTGGTACGAGGGCAGCAGAACAGCGGTGAGGTGTGCTGTAGGTGTGACAGACGAATTTAAGGTGGAGGTGGGACTGCATCAGGGATCAGCCCTGAGCCCCTTCCTGTTTTCAGTGGTGATGGATAGGCTGACAGATGAGGTTGGAATCCCTGTGGACCATGATGTTTACAGATGACATTGGTGGGGGAAGAGTGACGCTACAGGGAGAAGAGATAGCAAGGGCGGAGGACTTTAAATACTTGGGGTCAACCGTCCAGAGCAAAGGGGAGTGTGGTCAGGAAGTGAAGAAACAGGTCCAAGCAGGTTGGAAGGAAGGTGTCAGGTGTGTTATGTGACAGAAGAGTCTCTGCTAGGATGAAGGGCAAAGTTAATAAAACAGTGGTGAGGCCAGCCATGATGCACGGATTTAGAGACAGTGGCACTGAAGAGACAACAGGAAGCAGAGCTGGAGGTGGCGGAAATGAAGATGTTGAGGTTCGCTGGAGTGACCAGGTTGGATATAATTAGAAATGAGCTCATCAGAGGGACAGCTGAGGTTCGATGTTTTGGAGACAAAGTTAGAGAGAGCAGACTTCGATGGTTTGGTCACATCCAGAGGAGAAATAGTGAGTATATTGGTAGAAGGATGATGAGGATGGAGCTGTCAGGCAAGAGAGCTAGAGGAAGACCATAGAGAAGGTTGATGGATGTCGTGAGAGAAGACAAGAGGGCAGTTGGTGGATGCAGGAGATAGGCTTACATGGAAAAGGATGACACGCTGTGGTGACCCCTAAAGGGACTAGCCGAAAGCAAAAGAAGAAGAAGAAGGTCACTCCAAGAGTCAACCTCAACATCTTCATTTCCGCCACTTCCAGCTCTGCTTCCTGTTGTCTTTTCAGTGCCATTGTCTCTAATCCGTACATCATGGCTGGCCTCACCACTGTCTTGTAAACTTTGCCCTTCATCCGAGCAGAGGCTCTTCTGTCACATAACACACCTGACACCTTCTGCCACCTGTTCCAACCTACTTGGACCCGTTTCTTCACTTCCTTACCACACTCACCATTGCTCTGGACTGTTGACCCCAAGTATTGCAAGTCCTCCACCCTTGCTATCTCTTCTTCCTGTAGCCTAACTCTCCCCCCTCCACGCCTCTCATTCGTGCACATATTTTACTTCGGTTAATCTTCATTCCTCTCCTTTGCAGTGCATGCCGCCACCTTTCTAAATGTTGCTGCACCTGCTCCCTGCTTTCACTGCAGATCACAATGTCATCTGCTAACATCATGCTCGACGGGGATTCTAGTCTAACCTCATCTGTCAGCGTATCCATCACCACTGCAAACAGGAAGGGAGTTAGGGCTGATCCTTGATGCAGTCCCACCTCCACCTTAAATTGCTCTGTCACACCGACAACACACCTCAACACTGTTCTGCTGCCCTCGTACATGTCCTGTATTATTCTAACATATTTCTCTGCCACTCCAGACTTCCGCATGCAGTACCACAGTTTCTCTCTGGGTACTCTGTCATAGTCTTTCTCTTGATCCACAAAGACACAATGTAGCTCCTTCTGACCTTCTCTGTACTTTTCCATCAACATCCTCAAGGCAAGTAATGCATCTGTGGTACTATTTCTTGGCATGAAACCATACTGTTGCTCGCAAATACTCACTTCTGTCCCGAGTCTAGCCTCCACTACTCGTTCCCATAACTTCAGTGTGTGCCTCATCAACTTTATTCCTCTATAGTTCCCACAGCTCTGCACATCACCCTTGTTCTTAAAAATGGGCACCAGCACACTTTTCCTCCATTCCTTAGGCATCTTCTCACGCACTAGAATTCTATTGAACAAGGTGGTCAAAAACTCCACAGCCACCTCTTCTAGATGCTTCCATACCTCCACAGGAATGTCATCAGGACCAACTGCCTTTCCATTTTTCATCCTCTTTAATGCCTTTCTAACTTCGCCCTTACTATTGCCAGTTCCTGGTCCACCACATTTGCCTCTTCTACTCTTCCTTCTCTCTCATTTTCCTCATTCATCAACTCCTCAAAGTATTCTTTCCATCTGTCCACCACACTCCTGGCACCAGTCAACACATTTCCATCTCTATCCTTAATCACCCTATCCTGCTGCACATTTTTCCCATGTATATCCCTCTGTCTGGCCAACCTGTATAGATCCTTTTCTCCTTCTTTAGTGTCCAACCTGGCATACATGTCATCATATGCCTCTTTGACCTTTGCCACCTCTACCTTTGCCCTACGTAGCATTTCAATGTATTTCTTTCGCCTCTCCGCTGTCCTCTCAGTGTCCCACTTCTTCTTAGCCAGCCTCTTTCCTTGTATGATTTCCTGTAGTGTGAGGTTGCACCACCAAGTCTCCTCTCATTTCCTGCCAGACGATACACCAAGTACTCTCCTGCCTGTCTCTTTGATCACCTTGCCTGTAGTGGTCCAGTCTTCTGGAAGATCCTCTTGTCCACTGAGAGTCATGTTACACACCACCATCCTATGCTTTCTAACCACATTCTCCCCCACCACTATCTTACAGTCGGATTCATAAGACTGTAATTCATCTTCAGATTACATCGCCTGCACAAAATGTAATCCACCTGGGTGCTTCTACTTCCGCTCTTGAACCCTATGTTCCTGCCTCTTCTGGAAAAATGTGTTCACTACATTTCCTTCCTTTTTGCAAAGTCTACCACAATCTGTCCCTCCAAGTTCCTTTCCTGGATGCCGTACTTACCCATCACTTCTTCATCACCCCTGTTTTCTTCACCAACATGTCCATTACAATCTGCATCAATCACAACTCTCTCTCTCTGTCTGGGATGCTCAGAACTACTTCGTCGAGCTCCTTCCAGAATTTCTCTTTCACCTCTAAGTCACATCCTACCTGTGGGGCATAGCCACTAATCACATAATACATAACACCCTCAATTTCAAGTTTCAGCCTCATCACTCGATTTGATAATCTTTCCACCTCCAAGACATTCTTAGCTAACTCTTTAAAATAACCCCTACTCCATTTCTCTTCCCATCTACACCATGGTAAAATAATTTAAACCCTGCCCCTAAACTTCTAGCCTTACTGCCTTTCCACCTCGTCTCCTGGACACACAATATATTAATCTTTCTCCTAATCATCATACCAACCAACTCCCGAGATTTTCCTGTCATAGTCCCAACATTCAAAGTCCCCACATTCAAGTCTAGGCTCTGTGCTTTCCTCTTCTCTTTCTGCCTAAGAACCTGCTTTCCACCTCTCCTTCGTCTTCGACCCACCGTAGCTGAATTTACACCGGCGCTCTGCAGGTTAACGGTGCTGAGGCCGGACGTTGTTAACAACCGATCAATTCTTTAGATGAACGGTCATATTTGTTTGGCAAAGGTTTAAGGCGGATGCCCTTCCTGACACAACCATCAACATTTATCCGGGTTTAGGACCGGCCTACAGTTTTCACTGGCTTGTGCCCCCCATCGGGCTGCATTCGGTTGTGACGTAGATCAGATCGAAGAATTTGAATGACCTGATTTCAGGCGTCTTGGCAGAAAAATGTGTAGAACTCGGGAATGTGTGGGCAATTTGAATTCATATTTCACATGTTAACTGAGGCACCATAGTGTTCTCTTACTGTTTAGGAAGTGGTCACTAATTATTTTAAATTTATTATTATTTTAAATTTAAAATGCATCCAAACAACTTTTACTGCTTCATTCCAATATCGTAAATTATATTCCTTATTATGCTCGCCTGAAAATTATGAAACCTGACGATTGAATTTTTTGTCACAGTACGTATCTTCCATGATTGTGTTACTGCACTTTGCAAATTTCGGAACATGTGGACGTGATGGACTGTTCTTGTAATCTATAAATGTGTATGTATATTCACTCAAATAACTTCCTGCGGTAGGGTGATTGTTGGTCCGTTAGACAGCACAGATAATATTCAATCCCAAATACATAAACCTGTAAAATACACTTTTGTGTAAAGTCAAAAAATCAGTGCAATGAGATTATGCAGGAAGATGATATACACACAGATTATGCAGGAAGATGATATACACACGCAACATTCGGTACACCTGCACAAAATGAGCATAAAAAAAATTTCTTTCCAAAGATTTTCATTTCCTTCCAAAGATTTTCATTTTGTTTTACCAAGATTGGTATATACAGATTTTGTTTTTCCTGAATAATTCAGTTCACATTTTAAGTGTTTAGAACAACTTGAGCTCTTAACACTGACAAATTTATTATTATTATTATTTAAACTGAAAAGGTTTGATGAAACTATAATTCACCTATACGTACTGTAAATTATGCTTGAGAATGCAAAATTTGTTTTAAAAAAAAACGATAAACGGAATATTCATTATTGTGGTCGTATGCAGTTTTGTCCAGCTGCACTATACCATACTGAGAGATATTTTGAATAATTTGATCTCAAGAAAAGAACGCAAAATATTAGACACTTTCAGTATGAAGGGCAGTTCTACCTACACCTTTGAAACAATAAACATATTAGGAAAAATAATACAGACTCAATACTTGATAACATATATACAATATATAAAGGCAGTCCAGAGTAAAAAAAAAAAGCAGTTAAAACTGCTTACACTGAACAAATATGAATACATGTATATTTTGAGGCAATAATTCATATATAATTATAGTTTCATACTGCTGAAAATAGTTAAGATTGCAGACCCCGGGATTTTTCACATCTTCTGGTTACTGTGGAGGTGCCATTAATACAACAAGCAGTCACATAACAGCTGTTTTGTTGAAAATACAATAGAGGAGAAATAGCACGAGGAACCAAACAAAATCATGTTGTTAGATGTCAGATAAAATAATTGTGACTACAGTTTGATGCAGAAAATAAGAGTAGTATTGAAAACCGATCATTGTTAGTGTTGATTTCTGCAAATATCACACTGTGCTTCACACTGGTAAAACCACTGAGCGTTTCATCAGGTGAAGGAGCAACAGCAGGAAATGTTGCCTTTGGAGTATTTACTTCACCACCTTGAGTGTTAGCAGGAACAAGAAAACGAAATAACATGACAAATTGCATTAATAACTGAAACATATTGTGCAATTATTAAATTTAAAATAGTGCAATGCATTTAAGTAAAGGTCTCTGATATTCTTGAAGATGAAGAATTCCAGGACACTTAATACAGTATCTACCACACACACTTATGCCTTGATCGGACTACAGGATTTTAATCCCGATATTGGCGCGACTAGCTATCGCCGCCGATTTCCCTGCTTGGACCCGACGTATTTTGTCGGCAACCCAAACTTCTTGACATGTAACATAATCTACGACCAACGATTTGGCCCTGCGATAGCCATACGACGCCAAAATGAAAAGTCGAGCATGTTTGATTCTTTGGATTTCTTCCGTGGTGTGTGACATATCACCGATAACGCTCCGACCTCAACGTCGACCACGAGGATTACGTGTTGTGACTGGCACATCGCCTCTCGTGCTTGCGGTTGTCAACATACTTGCACGCCGTTGTCAACATTTATTCACACGCATGAACCAATGTTAACCGACGCTTTAGAGCATGATTCGACAGAAGGCAGGCATGTTTACGTACAAGCGTTAGTGCTAGCACGAGCTTGCTAGGCTACGTAACATTTTGTTGCCTGTTTTTGAGCCGTAAAGTATTAAAAGTAAGTGAACATACATCAAGCAATCCTTGAATGAACGTCCTCTCCCGAGCACCAGTGACGACACTCTACACTGGTACGGCGGTATTGTGTTAATTCGCTGCAGTGTTACGTAACAATCTGGCAAAATGCAGAAAGGCTTGCTCACAGACACATTTTCGGAAATAGGCAGCTAACAAAACATTTATTGGTTTGCCTAATTTTATACTTGATGGGCAGGCAGGCACTCAAGAGACCTAACTATTTGGATATAAGAAATCCATTTTCCAAATGTCACCTTTAATTAACATTCACTAACAAAGGTGAGTATATTACCAAGACAAACAAATATATTACAAACATTATCATAAATTGAACAGCATCTTTATGTTCACAAAACTCAAACAGTACAATACAGAAATTCAAAATGTGACGTTGAAAATAAAATAACGGAATTATTAGTAATTACAATAGCTCCATATTGGCTGTCTGTCTGTCTATCTATACACACACACATTCGTACAATAGTGGGACTTCTATTAAAAAGAAATGTCAGTGTGTAAAAAGCACAGGAAGTTGGTGCATGACTGACGCCGAACATTCCCCTTTTACTTATCCAGCTCCTTCTCCTTGTTTACAGCTCTCTCGCTCTCTCTGATGCAACTTATGTCTCAGAATCTCATCTTGTTCCTCCTTTGTGTTCCTTACGCTTTCTCAACATCTGCACTCCCTCTTTACATTTTGATATCATTCTTTCATCTCCTAGGAGCATCTATAAACACATTCTTCCTTCTCTCCCTATATTTATCTCATTTTTATCTGGATTTCTCCCTCCTTGCCTACTCAATTCTCTGCGCTACCTCTCTCCCACTTATTCTCACTGGGCTAGAATCCCACTAGGTGAAAGTAAGGAGGGAGGCATGAGCTTGAAATGGTAAATTGTTTATTTCTGACAAATCTGTGTGGCATTACACACACACCCATTCCCAGTGAAAACATGATGGTAGTGAAGTAAGAGAATGGAAAAATAAACAAACAACCAAAACAAGTCATATTAATCACTGTAATTGTGTGGGTGGCCTGGGTACCCAAGCGGCCGGGGGCCAATGAGGGATAGTTCTGCTTACAGGCCTCCCTCGCGTCCATGAATCACACCCAGAGAGCTCGCCGGCCACCGCGGAACAAAAGATGGAGATGAAAAATGCAGCAATTAAGTGATTTGATTTCTGCTCTACCCTTCTGTATTTCTCTCTGCCAGCCTCTTTTAGTGCCTCACACGCACACATAAACATATAACGCAGAATAAAAAACTTTGATGTGCAACTCTTATTACAAAAGCTCAATAATAATCATTCATACACACACTAGTACATGCACATGTACATATCAAATTTACTGTATGCGGAAGCGAGAAGCTGATGAATTGTATTTTGTTCTGTATCAAGCTTTAGTCATTAGTATTCAGTATTGAGCTTCTTACTAATCTTCACTAATAAAAGCTAACCTCATAAACAACCCTCATGTGACATTAGATGTGTATAATCCAAGATGATATCTGACTAATGCATTCCTTCTATCATACAGGCTAAATAGAACAGATCAAATGTACATACTGTATGACACATTCCCTGACATTGATGCTTACAATTACACAACAAACCATTTTGCCAGCATATGATGATGACTTAAATTTTGAAAGTGTACACACACTCACCAGCCACATCATTGAGAACATACACTACTTGTCTAATTTAATTGCAGTGGATCCAATACAGGAGCTGGTGGCTAGGGTGCTTCTTCATCGTGTTCTTTGTCGAACATCACAAACAGATGGAACTGAAATGCACAACACCAGTCACAAAAGACCCAAATCTAAGTCCTTTGTTCATGAAACGCTGATCAATTGTCATGATCCGTGTTTTTTTATTTTTTGGTTTAACATGACATTTGTACACATCATTTCCGTTCTATGTCATCCCTACTTCAAGCGCTGAATGATCACTCTTGTGCATAAACAAGTCGAGAATTTAATCACAAAACATTCAAGTAATCTAATTCACGTCTCTATAAAGTCATGTAACACAGTTTTTTCACACTTAGATCAAGTGTGTTGTTTTGTGGCTCAAGTTTTGCTGCATTGTTCCAAAACCTTTTCACTTTTTCTGTAGCTTATTGCTTTTAGCTTTGTGACCCGTGGATTTGGTTGCATCGCAGTCGGTGTAGCGAATGTGTCTTGCCTAGGGTTGGGAATCGAGAATCGAGAACCGATTGGAACCGGGACTAACGTTACGGTTCTCCCGGAATCGTTCAAATTTATAAATTTCGGTTCCCAGTTTCGATGCCTCGTGGCAGAAGCCAACGAAGAAGCGGCAAAAACAACAGTGTGTCTTAACTTTGTTAAAATTAATGACCAGTCACCTCAGTGCAACACTTGGAATACGATTATATTGTGCAAAGTAGCCTTTCACGATGTGTAGAAGTCTGACGCAGTCGCTCCCGCTCTGAGCCTCCGCTTACACCACACTTCAGTGAAGTCAACTCTGTCAATTGGGTGACTGAAACAATAAATACGTCTATGCCAACATTAAGGCAACTAACAAGGTAAACGGTTGGTTGCACTTTTGCACTGATGGTTTTTAGCATTTATTTTAGCCTTCAAACCAACGTAAGAGCTGATGACAGAAAAAAAAAAGCTTAACATTGAGCTAAAATTTCACTGTAGCAACTTTACATCACAATGAATTGGGAGAAAATTTGTATAAACGTTGTCTCACAATATCACAAACAATAACCTTGTGCATCATCGGTGGGTAGGGAAAGGAATCAATGTTTTATAGCATTTAATTCATTTTTCATCCATTTTCTTTACCACTTATCCTCACTAGGGTCGCGGGCTGCTGGAGCCTATCCCAGCTATCTTCGGGCGGGAGGCGGGGTATACCCTGAACCGGTCGCCAGGCAATCGCTGGGCAATACGGGCAATTTAGAGTCTTCAATCAACATACCAAGCATGTTTTTGGGATGTGGGAGGAAACCGGAGTGTCCAGAGAAAACCCAGCCAGGCACAGGGAAAACATGCAAACTCCACACAGGCGTGGCCGGGATTTGAACTCCGGTCCTCAGAACTGTGAGGCAGATGTACTAACCAGTCGTCCACCTACTACCGCATTTACTTCCATTCATTAAAAAAAATAATAATAATAATTTTAAATGTGTGAATGTACTTTTTGTGCCAAAATGCTGAGTTCCGGTGGGTAATTAACAAAATAAAATGCTTAAAACAGGAAGTCAAGTTAAAACTTGCACATATAAAACATTTGACGTGATAAAACAGTCACAAGTAACTATTTTAACAATGCTATATTTAACTTTTAGCTGACACATTAATGTGTTAGTTCCACACACATTGCCTTTTAGTTCATAGGTTTGATATTGATACTGATGAAAAGAACCCCGAGTCAAATGTTCATTTTAGTCTATGCTGCAGGCTGCTAAGAAAATGGATGTTCATAATTTGGACACCCTTTATTTAAAACATTCTAACTTTTTTTGACCCAGTCCCCTAAAAGAATCGGAATCGAGAGTCGTTTGGAACCGGAATTGAAATGAGGAACCGGAATCGGGACCGGAATCGCTCAAATTCAAACGATGCCCAACCCTAGTCTTGCCCCTCAGGGGCTGCGTAACCTGCATCTAATTCAATTAGAGCTGTTGGAATGTCTGCTTGTTTTAGTTTGCATTGTCCTGAAAATACGGTCCGAAACGGGTCGGGGCCAATAATCTTAAAATTTAAACATGTTGAATATTTACGACAAAAAAATCTTAGTTTGTGGGGAAAGCCAACTACTCCCGCGCCATGACCCCATGACATTGTGATGTGAAACGGAATGTAGCCAATCAAGAAGCAACCTGACTGAGGAGCAAGGAAGCAGCTGTAAATAAATGACGTACCTGATTTAGTATTTTGTATAAGTGTGTACACCAGATGGCAAGAACTATTTTCCAAAGCAAGTCTATATTGACAACATCAGCATTTTACAACACTCCCACCTTTGGTCCCTTCGGCAACAGTCCGGAAACAAGGGCGCAACATATCCAGTAGCCTGTCAAATCAGGCATTCAAAATAAAAGCATACCAGTAAAACAACACGGTTCACACACAAAAAACACAAAAGTCTGGTGGACCTCAGAAGTGGAGGACCAGCTCGTGGAGCTGTGGGAAGTCCGAGAGTACTTATTTAATGTCTCTGCGAATTTTTTACACAGTCTACGTTGCGTTACCATGCTTGTTCTTCTTCGTTTTGTTACACCACGTTTGATCACCTGAGATTTTGGCCATGGCGGACTAGTTTTTAGATAGGTGGTAGAACAGAATCTTTACATGTGTGGTGTTCTGTGTTGAGATTATCAGAGCACACCACACACAGTACGAACAAAACTGTTAAATCCCTATTTTGTTTTTGTCTTCATGTGTGGGGTCTGTAACAGCTAAATACAGCGGCTGAAATAAGTATTTAACACATGACCATTTTTCTCCCAAAATATATTTCCAAAGGTGGTATTGACGTGAAAATTTCACCAGATGAAGAAGAAAAAGAATCACCTTTATTGTCATGAACATGCATATGAAATTTTTTCTCTGCATTTTACCCATCACAGTGAACAAACACACTTGTTAGTAGAACACACTTGTTAGTAGAACACACTTGAGCAGGGTGCAGCTAAAGCACCTGAGGAGCAGTTCGGGGTATCAGAGGCTTGCTCAAGGACA
Organism: Phyllopteryx taeniolatus; assembly: GCF_024500385.1. Lineage (NCBI taxonomy): Eukaryota > Metazoa > Chordata > Actinopteri > Syngnathiformes > Syngnathidae > Phyllopteryx > Phyllopteryx taeniolatus. Next base: position 4,775,511 of record NC_084507.1, on the reverse strand, counting down.
CCACAACCCTGAGTCTGGGGGATGGTGGCAGATGGCCCAGTCGGGGTCTTGAACCTCGGTCCCCCACGGTGGCAGGGGATGATCTTAACCATTGGGCCATGACTGCCCAACTACTTGTGAACAACCCAAGTAATCCATACATACAAATAAAGTAGAACAAGCGTGCAATAATGTGAAATGACACAGGGAAAACGTATTGAACACATGAAGAAATGGTTGTGCAAAAAGGCATGGAAACACAAGACAATACCTAAAATCTATCAATAATCAAATAGAAATCCAGCCCCTTGTCAGTGCAAATGAATATCACCCTGTTCAGTCCTAATTGATGGCCTACAAAAAGGTCTCATTGCCAAGTTAAGACACATCTCATGATGGGTCGGAGCAAAGAGCTGTCTCGAGACCATCACAAAGTAATTCTTGCAAAACATAACGATGGCATTGGTTACAGATGCATATCTAAGCTTCTGAATGTTCCTGTGAGCACGGTTGGGGCCATAATAGTGGAAATCCAATCATACAACCATAAATTTGCCTCGATCATGTGCTCCTCGCAAGATTTCTGACAGAGGATTGCAAAGAATAATCTGAAGAGTTGTCCAAGAGCCAATGACCATGTGGAGAGCTTCAAAAGGACCTGGAATTAGGAGGTTCTGTTGTCACAATGAAAACAGTGAGTAATCTATTCCTCCGCCATGGCCTGTATGCACGCTCAGCACATAAGACCCCATTCCTGGAAAAAAAGCCTGTCAAACCTTGTTAAAGTTTGCTGAACATATGGACAAGCCAGTTAAATACTGGGAGAATATAGTCTGGTCTGACGAGAGCAAAATTTAACTCTTTGGATGCCATAATGCACACCATGTTTGGAGGAGAAATGGCACTGCACATCACCCAAAAAAACACCTTACTAACAGTGAAGTTCGGAGGTGGGAACATGATGGTGTGGGGCTGCTTTTCAGCAAATGGTACTGGTAAACTTCGCATTATTGAAGGAAGGATGAATGGGCAAATGTACCGAGACATTCTTGACAAAAATCTGCTGCCATCGATGAGGATGATGAAAATGAAACGAGGGTGGACAGTTTAGCAGGATATTGATCCAAAACACACTGCCAAGGAAACTCTCAATTGGTCCAGCCAATCACCCGACTTGAATCCAATCAAAAATCTATGGAAAGAACTGAAAATCAAGGTCCATAAAGGAAGCCCATGGAACCTTCAAGATTTGAAGACTGCTTGTGTGGAGGAATGGGCCAAAATCACACCAGAGCAATGCATGCGACTAGTTTCTCCATACAGGAGGCATCTTGAACCTGTCATAGCAAAAATGCAAACAAAGGCTTTTGTACAAAGTATTAAATAAATACCAGTTGCATGTTCAATACTTTTTCTCTGTGTCATTTCACATTACACATAATTTCTGAGCGTATTTGTTTTACTTTCTTTGTATGTATGGATTACTTGGGTTATTCCCAACATCTGGTGAAATTTTCATGTCAACAGCACCTTTGGAAATATATAGTGAGAAAAATGGTGACGTGTTAAATACTTATTTCAGCTGCTGTAATCTTTTGATTTTAAAAATCCTTGTGTGTACTAGGCCTAAGGACCATAGCCTCAGATTTGGAGGTGCCGAGTCTCATCCCAACTACTTCAGCCACGGCTGCGAACTGCTCCGGCAAGGGGAGAAGATCGCAGATTGATGAAGCCAACAGAAACACATCTGCAAAAACCAGAGACATAATACTGACACCAGAATCGATGATGAAGGGCAGCCTTGCAGGAGTCCAGCCATCATAGACACACCAGGCATATTTGATGTCTCAACACATTTGGTTGTAGGTTGACAAATTCTGTTGAGAAAAAGTATGACTTCCTCAATGTCTGTCACTTGTTACATGCACGCACAGGAAATCATGAGGCTAGGTAAACAGGGAACTGCTGCCATCCATCACTGTATGCCAGTAAGGACAAGAACACACCAACATGTGGTGGTTTGTTTTCAATATCCACAGATTGTTCTCTTCTGTTCGCTCCTTTTCAATGAAATCACCTTCAATGATGAAGAAGCCCAGCATATGGTATCAGTGTATGGTGCTAAGTTGAGTCTGTGACTTTTGTTTGTCAGAAAAAAATGCATGTATTTGAAAAAAAAAACAAGATCCCAGCTAACATACTGTATGTCACACCAACGTCGGCTTTAGGAGGGCACATCGGCTGGCAGTTGCTAACATCTGAAAAGTATTGGCCAAAAAGCCTGTATTTCCCAGCTTCATTAAACATATCAGTAAGGTTGTTTTTTTTGTTGTTGTGTGGCCGAGAATTTCCTGGTCTTCGAGCACAGCGGGTGTACATTGGGCCATATTCTCGCGTTGGTGTGTAAGTCTTCTTTTTTTGATTGTGCGCTGTCAAGGTGCGCCAATTCTCCCGTATACGCCTTCTGACAGTCCCCTTCCTGTACAAAGTGAATATGTGCGTAACCGTCCATGAGGCGTGACTCATCAAAGGAGGATTCAATAACTGGAAGGTAGAGTTTCCCTGAGATGTGATTGCAGTGTCGGGAAAGTTCATTTTCTATGCAAACTAGTTAAAAGTTAATTTCACCATTACAAAAATGAACTACTTCACTTCATAATTCAAAATTTTGAACTAAGTTCACTCCTCCAAAAATTAACTAGTTCATCGTTCTGTTCTGTTTTTTATTTTTTAATGAGGAAATAAAACAAAAATAGAACTTTTGTCCTCAATGTTTAAACAAAAACACGCAACACAGTATGACAGGAACAATTGTGAAAGGACATTGATAACTTTGCATTCCCCGCAGCTCTGGCTGACTACATTAACAAAATATTTTATCTTATCGTCCATCCATCCATCCATTTTCCATACCGCTTATCCTCACTAGGGTTGCGGGTGTGCTGGAGCCAAACCCAGCTATCTTTGGGCAAGAGGCGGGGTAAACCCTGAACTGGTCGCCAGCCAATCGCAGTTTATCTTATCTTTTATCTTATCTAGTCTTATATTCCAAAACAAAATGGAGTCCATATTATGACAGTGATCATGCAGTGTTTTAACTAAAGCATTCTGATACAAATAATTTTCCTAACAAAGAACAAATTCTTTCCCATTTACGGAGTGTCCATGAATCCACCTTGCAACTTATATTATAAATACTGTATTTTTTCTAGCAATATCAAACTTAAGACTTGAGCGTCACCTTGAGGAAGACAATCACGACATGATGGCACATTCATACAGGATTATTATTATTATTTTTTTTTTTTTAATGGGGGGTGGGGGCTAGAAAGGCCCCTGGCTACCAGTCCACTCACCCAATATGAGCTGGATAGGCTCCAGCTCACCCATAACCCTGATGAGGACAAGTATTATAGAAAATTAATGGATGGAAGAAACCAATATTTGTAACTGGAGGATCAGGTTTTTATTTTGAACGTTGATACTGTTTTTGATGTAAAGTGAACCAGTTTTTCCCCATACATTAACTTACCTACTTACGAAATTTCCTTTCGAAACAAACTTAAGCATTTCGCTGGAAAACACACTTATTCACACCTACAGTATCATTGTGCACTTTTTGTAACGCCTTGAGATCCCTGAGAAGTTAAACCTCCTGCATATGCTCAAAGAAGGAAAAATGTCTGCCTTGGCCAAGTGGATTAGGGTGGTGCCTACTATTTGTGGTACAATTCGCACATTTTTGCTTTTTGCTGTTGATCCCTAACCTCCCACAAAGAGAGAGAGGGTTGACTGTACTGTATACGTAATTTTAAATTTTCAAGGTCTTATTGTGCTGTTTTGAGTTTTTTTAACCACTTCATCATCATCATCATCCTTTTTCACCTTCAGACTTTTGGCGTAATTTTGGCATTAGGTTGTGGAGTAATAATTGACTGCTTCCTCGAACCTGTCTCATTCATATTGCCTTCAATGAGCGAGTACTGAGAGCGCTCTGATTTTATTTTCTGCACAGCATACAGAATTTCAATTAGTGGCAAAAACTCACCCAATCAATAAATTTACATGTGAAAAGATGAAATGGACACCACCTGAGGCACAGTCAGACTAGGGGTATTAGCTATATAGTATATTTATTAATAATTTCATTTCAGGGGTATATTTGCATGGTTGATTTTAGCAGAGGGGACCAGCATTGTGAGGAAAAGATTTCGGCTAAAAAAGACATTTTAGTCAAAAAATTGACTTCGACCATTATGATATAGGAAGTTAAATTCATTGTACAATGTACAGTAAGTGTTGGACACAATTTAATGTAAATGTGTTAATTGGGTTTTTGACTACAAATCATTTACATTACACATGGGGTGCATTGAACAGTTTTTTCCACACGCCGAGCTCTAGCACCAAATCCGAGCTAAAAGTATGAAAGCAAAAAAATATGATTCGTAACTATGTAGACTGAATAGATCAGTAACAGAAAAAAATTAAGACCTTGCAAATTAAAATGTGTTATCAAAGTGAACAAACATATCTAGTTTGATTGAAATTTTGTATACATAATTTATCAAAGTTTAAAAATTCAAACCTGATGAGTCAGGTACAAATCTTTGTTTTTCAACTAAATTTTTTTTTTGTGTGTGTCAAATAAATTATATGGCCAGGATTTAGCACAATATTAGTGGAGGAATACTGCCACAAAGCCTGGGAAGAAATCGATAGAGCTTGACCTCAGTTTGACCTTTAGTTGAATGGAGAAGTTATGGGATCACACTGGACTTAATATTAGCATATTTGATGTGTAGTTTCCCAACAGCAGTGCTCTCTGCACTCCCATATTTCTTTTCTTTACATTGTACTTGCGTCAATTGTTTTTATTGTTTCTTCTGTTAAATATTTGTGAACACAGACACACACCGCTATACGCACACACACGCCATATGACAAATGCTATATGAGGCCAGTAACACAGTCCAGTGGTTAGGGGCAGTGTTGTAACAGACTTGTCATAAAAATATGTCTGCCTGGATCGAGAAAACCGAAGCCATCAGCCAAATGACATTCCATGTATCGTTTGACTGAAAGAGTCAAACAATACTATTCACACAAATTTAGTCCTGGGAGGGCGGAATTTCCAGCTAATGCAACATTTTTGTCAAGACTCTTGTATTAGGATGTAGTTCTGAATGTGGCAACCCTTCAGGAGGTATACGCACATGCTAATAAACTCCATTACAAGCTTTAAAACCAAAATAACTGGTGCTGCTGCAAAAAAAAAAAAAAACAAGGCAACAACCACACAAATAAGACACCTCACTAATCCCCGTTACAGTACATGATGGACACACACTGATTAATATAATAAATATTATACTCTGTGGCGGCACAGTGGCGGACTGGTTAGAGCATCAGCCTCACAGTTCTGAGGACCCGGGTTCAATCCCCGGCCCCGCCTGTGTGGAGTTTGCATGTTCTCCCCGTGCCTGCGTGGGTTGTCTCCGGGCACTCCGGTTTCCTCCCACATCCCAAAAACATGCATTAATTGGAGACTCTAAATTGCCCGTAGGTGTGACTGTGAGTGCAAATGGTTGTTTGTTTGTATGTGTTCAGGGTGTACCACGCGACCCTAGTGAGGAGAAGCGGCTCAGAAAATGGATGGATGGATTATACTCTGTAATTGGCTGGTGACCAGTCCAGGGTGTACCCTGCCTCTCGCCCAGAGTTAGCTGAGATTGGCACCAGCACGCCTGTGACCCTACTGAGGAAAAGCGGTACAGAAAGTTGATAAATGGATGGTTATTATACTATCCACCTATATGACCATCAAAGCAGAGGGAAATCACACATTTACCGTTTTCTTATGTGTGCACACAAAGTGCCATTTATTACCTCGTACTGAAAGGTTAACCTGATTAAGGGCCTCATATTAGTTACCCTAGATTTGCTCTGTCACAGAAACTGGACAGGAATGATGGTAAACGGACTGATAACTTTGCATTCCTCGCAGGTCTGGGTGACTATATTAACAAAATAATTTATCTACTCTACAAAATTGTGATGTGAAAATCTACAAAATAAATTCCATATTATCAGAGTGTGACCGTAACAGTGTTTTAACTAAAGCATCTTGGTACAAATAATATTATTTTCCGAGTAATTCATTTTTACAGTTATGGACTGTATTACAAAGAACACATTCACTCCCATTTACATTTAAATGTAAACATGAATGGCTGTTGCCAAATACAGCGTTAATCCCCAACATACTGTATCCAGGCTCGTATATAATATGTCCAGGCGGGTTTTGTCCTCGAAGTCCCGAGCAAAACATGGCACTCTTGAATGGAAAGGAACTTTTGTTTGAAAACTGTTCTTTGACGCCAGAACGAGCGCGTTCTCAATAACGTTCCTCAGACTGAAATGAACTGAGTTCAATTCACGTTCACCCAAAATATGAACTTATTCATGAACTTTCGTTCATTGAACTCGTTCAGATACAACACTGATCCTAGTTCATACGTACATACGTACATACATACATACATACATATGTACATTCAGTGCATACATAAATACTGTACATACATACGTACATACAGTTAATACATATACTGTAATTTCGTGTGTATAATGTGCATTTCTTTCCCCCAAAAAATTGTCAAACGTCAATAGTGCGCATTATACATAGGTATCTGGGCAAATGGAAAAAAACTTTCACATTTTATAAATGTTTGCCGCCATCTAGTGGTTATGAAAAAGCTGTACACTTTCATTTCAAAATGCCACCGCCACCTAGGGGTTATACAAAAAGGTGTAGCTTACACTTTCGTTCCAATATGACGGGTACGTATGACTGCATATATGTACATTTGTGCTCATAAGTTTACATACCCTGGCAGAATTTGTGAAATATTGTTGTTGTTTTTTTTAAATTTGACTGATGACTGAACAACAACCATCATTCATTTCTTCATGGTTATGTTTTGTTGAATGATAATGCATCATTTATTATTTCATTTACCTTAACAGTTCTAAACACACTATAAAATGACTTCGTACACACTCATTCACTGGTATTTATTCGTTTATTTACTAATTGACGGTGGCGGAGCTGCTGTATGTGAAACTCAGAGTTCAATGTTGTGCTCAAGGACACATGAAAATGACTGACCAGGGAACAAAACACCAAGTCAAAGATTTGACAAACTTTTTTCACCGTTGAAACCACAGCCACACTAACAAGATTGCATTTACACAACAATTAACACAAGCATTATGCACTGGGTGATAGACATCAGCAAATAGACAGACACACAACCGCATATAAAATGCCAATAAACAAGGACCACAGAGTGTTGGCGCCCAGACTGGAGTCATCATGGACCTGTAAAGCATTAGCCTCTGTGTGACTCGAGCCACTCCAGAAATAGCCCCTGTAATATATGCTTACTGCCATAGTCTCTTTTGCACAATAGTGCCCTTAATAACACACTCCAATTCTGTTGGCATAAATAAGGGCTCCATTTCCATCTTATTTAATGCAAATGAGAGAACCAGCGCCCAAACAGGTAGTGGGAGTAGTGTGTGTAAGTGGAGTGTGGAAGTGTGTAGTCGCTGAGTGTAGAGGCATGATTGGGGACGAGCGAATTCAAATGAGCATTGGAGAGACCCAACAATGTGCCGTTGACTCCCCCGCCGGTCTGCCATCAGTGAGACAGACAGCGTCACTTAGGGGCCATGCCGCCTGCACAGTGTGCCATTACGAGGGCCAACGCAAAACCAATATTTATCCAAGTAAATGGTTCTCATGAGAGGGATGATGATTGCAGACGCAAGAGTTGCACTCCAGTAGGAGGCGCTGGTGCAGCCAACAGTTCATTAGGTCGCTCACATTGTCATTGGACTGTTGCTATTTATTTTGTTTACAAGGAAGTAACTGACACAATTTGGTAATTCAGAAGAACACTTAATATACAGACAGGACGTACTTGTATTTTTCACACTGGAAATCCCCCGGCAAGACTTTTCAGAGCACAGACATGCAAAAGTGCTAATTGAACGCTTCCCCAGCAGATGGAAACAGACGGTTATGCGTCCCAACCACAGAGTGTATCAGCAATTGCTTTCACTGTGTTTGTTCATAACTGATTTTGAACATTTATGACATTTGCAAAAGTATAGAGAAACACCAAATTCGGGGGAATATACTTTTCTGTTCCCAAATGCATGATTGGATTAGTTTGGTTTGTAAGAATCTCCTGACCTGCACAGAGCCTTGACCTCAACCCTATGAAATACTGTACCTTTGACGTGCTCTAGAAGAAGACTAAGAGACAGGTCCACTCATTTAACATCAGCGCCATTGGACCTCACAATTGTTCGTCTAGGTGGATGAATGGTGTGGGTCTAATGATTAAAATGTTCAGGTAGTTCATACAGTAGGTTGCTCAAAGTCTGAACTAATCACACTCTTAAACTTTGAGGGATTAGTTATATTCTGTAATGAGTGTTACTTTTCATTGTCCTCAAAGCCACAATCATACAAACTGTCCTATGTGTCCTCTGGGACAACAAAGTGTTATGTTTGGCTGCAGTAATTTGACAAGATATACAAAAGCATCCACACAGCTGAATCATGTGCAATCCAACTGTTGAAGGGCAGACACATGCTGCGCATAAGGGGTCATTGTAGAAATACAGTCTATGATAAATAAAGTGTTTATACTTGTACATACAGTATATGTGATTGCTACTGGATGACCACAATCCTGGTTAAATCATAGCATAAAGCACTGCATAAGCACACACGCACACTCGTCCATAATTTCCAACAATTGCAGACATTGTTACAGCAACACTAAATCCATAAACACTTTTTTGCATAAATACTGTAGGTCATTCATATAATTTGACAGGACAAAAAAAATAAAAATTAGATAATTTGGTTAGAGCATCTGCCTCACAGTTCTGAGGACCGGGGTTCAATCCCCGGCCCCGGCTCTGTGGAGTTTGCATGTTCTTCCGGTGCCTGCGTGGGTTTTCTCCGGGCACTCCGGTTTCCTCCCACATCCCAAAAACATGCATGGTAAATTAATTGAAGACTCTAAATTGCCCGTAAGTGTGAATGTGAGTGCGGATGTTTTTTTGTTCGTATGTGCCCTGCGATTGGCTGGCAACCAGTTCAGAGTGTACCCCGCCTCCATGCCCGATGATAGCTGAGATAGGCTCCAGCACTCCCGTGACCCTTGTGAGGAGAAGCGGCTCAGAAAATGGATGGATGGATTGATCAATAACAGTAAAGACACATTTCAAAAAATTTAGCATTGGATTTATAGGGGTAAGTGTCTCCCATGCTGAAATAGGCACGCTAAAAGTCCACTTTTCAAAAAGTTACTGATGGTTTCAATATTGAGGCATTCATAGTAAAGACAGTCCTTATTAACAGAGCAAGTGTAATGGCCCACTGAAATACACTTCTATCATGTCAAACGTCCATAACGGTAAATACATAAACAGCTTCATAAAAATTGTTGCCCTTCAAACATTGCAGATACAAGTGCATCAATGATTCCAACTCCTCATTTTACCCATTACACTCTTGTCTTTATGCAATTGTAATAAAGGTAAAGACATACAACAGTTCTGACACGTTCACAAATTCATACATATTCATATCTCAGAAATAACACCATTTTTATTTTGCTGTCTGCTATTGTGTGAATGTAAAATGGCTGCCTCATCCTGGCACTTCAGCTCACAGATTCCTCTGGTGTTTTGCAACAACATAATGAGACTCTTTCCAGTGGCATTAACGGTAAAGACAGCTTCAGTGGCAAAGAAGGACCGTTTGTAAAAGAAAAAATGGATCAAGAATGGAACTCTGAAGACACTAAGATGTATTTTTAGTTTTCATAAAAAAAAGGCATATTAAGCAATAGGAAAACAATCCCATACATCCAAAAATGTAATTCGGATCTTCAGAAAACATGTTGCAAATCATTTATTTTGGATATCTAACAGAAAAGTCATTTTGACATTAAAAGTTTGAAAATATTACTTGAAAATTTTTTTCCCCCTTAGAAACAATTATGATCTCTTGATGGATAACAACTCCCAATAATTCAAATACTTATATCAGTAAAATTAATAGATTTTCAAAACAAAATTTAGTCTTTACCATTATTGATCAAATTATAAGAAAATTATCCATATGAACTGGGAACATTTATCCATCTATCTATTTTCTTTACCACTTATCCTATTGCCGGGAGCAGAAGGCAGACTACACCCTGGACTGGTCGCCAGTTAGTCCACATATAGATACAGACAACTACTCTGACTCACACCAACACTGAGTGGGAATTGAAGCCGCACTGCCTGCATGGAAGTCAGGCAAGTGAACCACTATACCGTCAGTGATTATTTACTTAGCCGGAAATAAAATAGGCAGTCAATGAATCATTCTGCTTACAGTAATACTATGGTTGAGAAGAGTACATTATGTTTATCTTTTTCTTTTCTTTTTTTTTGTACTCCAGTGTGCTTGTGACATTTTCAAAAGAGTTTTGTCTCCAGCTTCACTGTGCTTCTATTGATGTTGCTCTGCAAATACTCATGAATGAAACTTTGTGGCCAGTTGTGTGACAGTACGTTCCCTTTTGTCTGAATGCTCACACAGGTGATGTGCTGAGACCATCGCATATAAAATACGTGTCACTCAAATGGCATATTGATCAATGACACAAACTAACTAATTATGAGATGCCACAAACTGTACCAGCGAGGACGGAGTGGCAGCTGGTGAAGCTAAACCAAAGATCGGAAGAGGTGGAGAGGCGAAAAGGTTTACAAGGTGGATGACGGTCAGATAAAACAGCCCCATACACACTTGCTTCAAGGAAAGATTAATGTCTCTCTCTCTCGATTTCTGAATCCCCCCCCCCCCCCCACTCTTCGCTGAATCTCCCAGCTGAGGCCTGTGTGACTTACAGCAGGTCCAGACTGCATTAGATGAAATCATAAATTACCCACCGACCCCCATATCTGCATCCCCCCATCCCACTCTATCCTCGCTCTCCCTTTCTTCTCTTCCATTCCACATGTATTTTTCCCACTTCTCCACTATTATTTCCCCCCATTTCCCTCCTCTTTTTCTCCATCACCACACTCCACAATGGAGCGCAGCTCCAATGTTTTTTGGCAACAGCGCAGTGTTAGTGTCCAAGTGTGGGACGCAGTGTGAAGGAAGCTCACGTGCTAATCTGTCTCAGAATTTTAATCAAAAAAACATCTGTGATGGCATTTTTATTTAAAAGCCACAGTGAATTAGAGAGCAGGTAGTAGCATGGTAGTAGCAACTCTGTTTTAATAAATTATTTTCAATCATAATTTAATCTTTGGTCGAAAAGAAGTGAAGCAAGCTGGTAACATCCAATAGCAAATAGTCCCCTTCAACGACAATTCCTGTTAGGAGAGGTATGTGCTTAAACAACTGAATTGAACTCCTTTGATTTAAAATGGTCCATGTCTTGTCTTTCTGTGTATGCAAACTAGATGCACAATTACCATATGGAGAAATTGATAACTCTGCCAGTGTTATTATTGCCTTGGTTGAGACAATATGTTTCTGCAGCTCTTTAACAGGATTTCAATAGATTGAGTTCTTAGAATAAACACAAAGGCAAAGAGTTCAATTTTGTGTATGGCGTTTGTGTATGACAATGTATAGTGTAGGCATTCCTGTGACTCAAACACATCTGGTTCATTGAAAACCAAATCCAGCAACACTTGAAACCTCTGATGTGTTGGTGTTGGGATTTTCAACGTACATCCTGATACGGTTGGTTAAATCCAAGTCGGGGACATTTGTGTGAATGATATATTATTATTGTTTATAGACTTACAGAGAAAAAAACGCGCGTTCCAGGCTTAACCGCGCATTTGGAGGATAAAAAAACAAGCCAATGAAAGAGAAATACAAAATACCCTTCCTCCTTCACTCCCCTTCAACCCTCAGCCCCTTCGCTCCACTGCTCCACTGGAGAGAAAAGGGAAATAAAATTGAGTGACCCTACAGCTCTTTTTTTTCCCCCCACTGCTCTCTTCATCCTCCCCCTTACAGTGTGAAATCAAATTTCCATGAAGCTCCCAAATCTGTTGCACAGTGAGGTGATTTATCAGGGATGCAAAGAGCATGCAGAAACAATCCTTATTACATCCATTTCCTGCTTGTCAGACGGGATCATGTTGGCTGTTCATTAAAGCCGCGGCGCAGGTGAGGAGAATGCATCCTGATGCCTTGATAGATTGTCTGCTCCCCTGTGGTGACAGCAGCTGGATGGATTGAACAGCGGGGTGCAAGAAGGGAGGAAAAAAAGCGCTGACTCTGTCGCTCCCCCCTGTCAGACACACTTTTACATGGCCGGCCAGTGTCATCTCTACCAAGCAGCCTGCACCAAATATACATGTATGCAGGTTTACAACAATCATTAGACCGCAGCCAGGAGTGAGTCTGAGTGGATGCACACATACCATGAGCATACAAACACACAGTATTTCGAGGAACTGATGTAAAGACACAGATACATATCCTAAAAAATATATACCGTACTTAAAAAGGCTTAACTGAAATGAAATGCATTTTTTTTTTTTTTGCCATTTTTCTTAAATTATTGCAGAAGGTGATATTTTCTATATGCAACCAAATTGTTTTTCTTTCAAATTGAGTTAAAATGTATGAAGGTAATCACAGATCACTCATAATCAGGGGTGCACATAACAATTTTGGTCTGCTTTACAAATGAGCACCAGAGGTTATTGCTTGATGCTCATTTTTTTCATGACCCACCAACCTCACTAGATGACAGGGGCAGCGTTAAACTTATTTTCATATTTGTTACTTACTTCTTTGTTGTACAAATAAAGGAATCAAACTGTTTTGCTTGTGTAATGACCTAAGAACAGTTTCTTTTCCTTTTAGGTATTTTTGCATGTGCGTTACGTTATATTGTATGTCTTAGTCTGAGCCAGTTCACAACTGGTAAACAGCCTGTAAATCCTGTGCATACCTGGAGCAATAGACACTCATATATATCCATCCATCCATCCATCCATTTTCTGAGCCGCTTCTCCTCACTAGGACCGCGGGCGTGCTGGAGCCTATCCCAGCTATCATCGGGCAGGAGGCGGGGTACACCCTGAACTGGTTGCTAGCCAATCGCAGGACACAGAGAGACAAACAACCATTCGCACTCACATTCACACCTACGGGCAATTTAGAGTTGTCAATTAACCTACAATGCATGTTTTTGGGACCCACGGAGGCATGGGTAGAACATGCAAACTTCACACAGGCGGGGCCGGGGATTGAACCCCGGTCATCAGAACTGTGAGGCAGACACTCTAACCAGTCGGCTGCCCTGCCACCCCATTCATATAAGGCAGCACGTTGGGCAACTGGTTACACATCTGATTCACAGTTCTGAGAACTCAAATCCGGCCTCGCCTGTGTGTTTGCATGTTCTCCACATGCCTTCGTGGGTTTTCTCCGGGTACTCTGGTTTCCTCCCACATCCCAAAAATGTACGTGGTAGGTTTATTGAAGACTCTAAATTGCCCATAGGTGTGACTGTGAGTGTGAATGGTTGTTCGTTTATATGTGCCCTACAATTGGCTGGCGACGAGTTCGGGGTGTACCCCGCCTCTCGCACAGAGTCAGCTGTGATAGGCTCCAGCACACCCGCGACCCTATTGAGTCAGTAGGGAAAATGGTTGGATGATATTGAAATTCAGAATTCATTCATTCGGAGCTGGCACTTTCAGCCTGTCACTGGGACATATACTATATTTTTCATTTTAAATGTCTTATTTATTCATTCAGATTTCATTCTTTTGGAGCTGGCACTCCCAGCCTGGAGCTGGGACATCCATCCTGGACCAGGGACATCCAGTATGGAGGCGGCACTTCCAGCCTGGATAAGTGGATTAACCCTAACCATTTCCTGTATCGTCCTCTCTAACACGAACTGCCCTCATGTCTTCCCTTACTATATCTAGCAACCTTCTTTTTGGTCATCCTCTAGCTCTCTCTACCTGGCAGTTCCATCCTCATCACCCTTCTACGAATACAACCACTAACTCTCCTCTGGACGTGTCCAAACCATCGAAGTCTCCTCTCTCTAACTTTGTCTCCAAAACATCTAACCTTGGCTGCCCCTCTAATGAGCTCATTTCTAATCCTATACAACCTGCTCACTCCAAGAGAGAACCTGAACATCTTCATTTCCGCCACCTCCAGCTCTGCTTCCTGGCTTAATTGCCACTGTCTCTAATCCGTACATCCTGGCTGGCCTCACCACTGTTTTATAAACTTTGCCCTTCATCCGAGCAGAGACTCTTCTGTCACACAACACACCTGACACCTTCCTCCAACCTGCTTGGACCTGTTTCTGCACTGCCTTACCACACTCACTATTGCTCTGGACTGTTGACCCCAAGTATTTAAAGTCCTCCACCCTCACTATCTCTTCTCCCTGTAGCCTCACTCTTCCCGCTCCACCCCACTCATTCATGCACATATATTCTGTTTTACTACAGCTAATCTTCATTCTTCTCCTGCATGCCTCCACCTTTTCTAACTCTTCTTCCAACTGCTCCCTGCTTTCACTGCAGATTCACAATGTCATCTGCGAACATCACGGTCCACGGGGATTCCAGTCTAACCTAATCTGTCAGCCTATCCGTCACCACTGCAAACAGGAAGGGACTCGGGGCAGATCCCTGCTGTCCCACCTCCACCTTAAATTAACTGTCACAACTACAGCACGCCTCACCACTCTTCTGGTCCCCTCAGACATGTACTGTACTATTCTAACATACTGCCTTGATAATACATTGCTTATTTTCTCAGTCTGTAATTATGATATTATGATGGAAAAAAATACCATAGGGTGCAGTAAAGACAAACAGAATAGAAGGTTATTAAAATTTCTGCCACAAAACATCCCTGCATTAGAAACATCTGTTCTCTTGTCTATCACACTGCTCACTCTTCTTGGTGTAAACATTTATTTTTCACCTCTTCTCGTGATCCATTCATGAATAATTTTCCCCTCATTTTCAAGTCTAATGTTTGTCCCCTGTTTCACTGTGTACGGCTGACATGTAGTGACAGTGAAGTGAGTGGCAATCAGTATAGGTTCACAGTGAGATCCGGCCCAAGGTGGAGGGGCGTAGGGTAGTGGGGGGTGGTCTTATTGGTGTTTTGGAGGACTTAATTGACTGCAGGGACATCTTGGGACTGGAGGTACAAACCTTTTACGACCTCACAAATTCGATTGCGATTCAAAGCGCTAACGTTCACCTCGATTACCGATTGGTGCATTAATGCATGTTTTTCTACACATTTCTTAGTGTGTGTCAAAAAGTCCATGGTATGCTCAGTCACACAGACATGTGCAATGTACATGTACATTCAGGCAGTTATGAATGATAATGACCACTTTAAGAATAGAAGTATACATAATGCAGCAATTGCATGATAATGGTACACCAAAACGGTCTCAAGCCCGAATGCTTAAAAAGCAGTGTGAGCGCAGGTGAGTGGCGGACAAGTGAGTGATGGGATGGCACGGTTCAAATAGCCTCATGAGATTACGCCATTAAACTCCCATTCCAGTCATCATCAGGAGCATCCTGCCTCATCACAACAACGCCTTATGTGTACTGCTTTTGAGGGACATGCTAGAACTTCCTGAAAACTACCTACTGAGTATAAATGACTATATTGTAATATAGGGAGTAAACAGAAAACTCTTACGTACTACAGACTGGATTACACATACCGGGAACCTCACATGTTGAACCTTACCATAAAGTGCTGCTACATTACAGCCAAAACAGTGCTACTCTGATTCTCAGGAAGATTCCAAACACAGAAGTTAAGTCTTAGGGCAAATCCCAATTCTACCCCTTAACTTTTGATTTTGCGCGTACACGCGAACAAAAGGGTATACCAATTCTGAGGAAAAAGGCTAAGACAAAGGGGCTTATAGCCCTTGAAACCAAGTGTGGTCAGGGAGCTCACTTGAAGGCGAGGGGTATGGGACTTGCTGACAGGCGAAGAGCTTACAAAACAGCGGAACGAACAAGGAAGTACAACCCCAATTCCAATGAAGTTGGGACGTTGTGTTAAACATAAATAAAAACAGAATACAATGATTTGCAAATCATGTTAAACCTATATTTAATTGAATACCTTTTCTTTTAACAACATTCAATAATTGTTTGGGAACTGAGGACACTAATTGTTGAAGCTTTGTAGGTGGAATTCTTTCCCATTCTTGCTTGATGTACAGCTTCAGCTGTTCAACAGTCCAGGGTCTCCGTTGTCGTATTTTCCGCGTCATAATGCGCTACATATTTTCAATGGGAGACAGGTCTGGACTGCAGGCAAGCCAGTCTAGTACCCGCACTCTTTTACTACGAAGCCACGCTGTTGTAACACGTGCAGAAGGTGGTTTGGTATTGTCTTGCTGAAATAAGCAGGAGCGTCCATGAAAAAGACGTTGCTTGGATGGCAGCATATGTTTCTCCAAAACATGTATGTACCTTTCAGCATTAATGGTGCCTTCACAGATGTGTAGGTTACCCATGCCATTGGCACTAACACAGCCCCATACCATCACAGATGCTGGCTTTTGAACTTTGCGTCCATAACAGTCCGGATGGTTCTTTTCCTCTTTGGCTCGGAGGACACGACGTCCACAATTTCCAAAAACAATTTGAAATGTGGACTCGTCGGGCCACAGAACACTTTTCCACTTTGCATGAGTCCATCTTAGACGAACTCGGGCCCAGAGAAGCAGGCGGTGTTT
Source organism: Phyllopteryx taeniolatus (assembly GCF_024500385.1). Taxonomy (NCBI): domain Eukaryota; kingdom Metazoa; phylum Chordata; class Actinopteri; order Syngnathiformes; family Syngnathidae; genus Phyllopteryx; species Phyllopteryx taeniolatus. The sequence continues at coordinate 4,758,658 of NC_084507.1, read as the reverse complement.
CTGGGTGTTGTTGATAAATGGCTTTTGCTTTGCATAGTTTTAGGTTGCACTTACGGATGTAGCGCCAAACTGTATTTACTGACATTGGTTTTCTGAAGTGTTCCTGAGCCCATGTGGTGATATCCTTTACACATTGATGTTGTTTTTTGATGCAGTGCCGCCTGAGGGATCAAAGGTCACAGGCATTCAATGTTGGTTTTCGGCCTTGCCGCTTACATGCAGTGATTTCTCTAGATTCTCTAAAGGTTTTGATGATATTATGGACCGTAGATGATGAAATCCCTAAATTCCTTGCAATAGTAAGTTGGTGTTTTCTCACGCACTTGTTCACAAACAGGTGAACCTCACCCTATTTTTACTTGTGAATGACTGAGCAATTCAGGGAAGCTCCTTTTATACCCAATCATGGCACCCACCTGTTCCCAATTAGCCTGTTCACCTGCGGGATGCTCAAAACAGGTGTTTGATGAGCATTCCTCAACTTTTTCAGTCTTTTTTGCCAACTGTCTCAACTTTTTTGGAACATGTTGCAGCCATAAAATTCTAAGTTAATGACTATTTGCTAAAAACAATAAAGTTGATCAGTTTGAACATTAAATATATTTTCTTTGTAGTGTATTCAATTAAATATAGGTTGAACATGATTTGCAAATCATTGTATTCTGTTTTTATTTATGTTTAGCAGAACGTCCAAACTTCATTGGAATTGGGGTTTTATTTTTTACTGTATAACATTTATCCTGTTCACGTTCGCGGGAAGCTGATACTTTAAAACAGTTTTCTTAGAGGAATAGTGTTTCCTGGAAAATAACTTTTTTTGCCACAGCGCTGAAATAGGCGTCCCACAAAGAAGATAACTATTTTATATCAAAGACAATGGCAATAGTGCCTCTCCAGTAAAATGCCCATGGACCTACTGACCATCCTGATAGTCGATGTTAATGGGCTACGCTCTCACAATCTGGCCTGGGAAGAAGGGGAAAGAGCAGCAATGTGGGCCATGAGAGTGCAGGTAGCTACACCCTGTAATCCCTAAGCGGGCAAGAGTTATCCATCCATCCATCCATTTTCTGAGCCACTTCTCCTCACTTGGGTCGCGGGCGTGCTGGAGCCTATCCCAGCTATCATCGGGCAGGAGGCAGGGTACACCCTGAACTGGTTACCAGCCAATCGCAGGGCACATACAAACAAACAACCATTCGCACTCACATTCACACCTACGGGCAATTTAGAGTCTTCAATTAATGCATGTTTTTGGGATATGGGAGGAAACCGGAGTGCCCGGAGAAAACCCACGCAGGCACGGGGAGAACATGCAAACTCCACACTGGCGGGGCCGGGGATTGAACCCGGGTCCTCAGAACTGTGAGGCTGACACTCTAACCAGTCGTCCACCGTGCCACCAAGAGTTAATAAATGGTAAATAGTAAATGGACTGCACTTACAGTGTATAGCGATTTATCTACACCATCACAGTGGCCAAAGCACTTTACAAAGCCTCACATTCACCCACTCACACACAGATTCATACATCAATGGGCGACTGGTGCCATGCAAGGCACTGCCAGGCCCACTGGGAGAAAATTAGGGTTCAGTGTCTTGCCCAAGGACACTTCGAAATGCGGACAGTCGTAGCCGGGATTTGAACCAGTGACCGGTGACTGGACGACCTCCTCTACCTACTGAGCCACAGCCGTGATAGTAATATCACAATAACAGCATGAACAACGGGTAAGAGAGGCTTAACCAGAGGCTGTCCCCCCAACCGAGACCAAGGAAATTTGCCGTGCAAAAACAGAGGGAGACACCAGCGCCACTGACAGTTACATTCGCCGTTGTAGATGGATTAGGAAACAGCTTTGTAAAGAGCTGCAAAACTGGCCGTTTTGGCCAAATACTGGAGTGCCCTAAAGGAACTCGCTCAAGGGCAAGCCATCAAGGTGGTTACACAGAGTCAGGTTCATCGATTCCTATGGAAAACTACCATAGAAGGCACCAGTGCAACCAAGGTGAGATGGGGAAGATGGGAAGATATCCCATTAGATCCTGACCTCGAAATTGGACCAGCGACGACCTCCGCCCAGAAGCGAGTGGTGCCTGACTGAGCTAAGACCCGGCCATTTGAATGGGTCCCCTACACTGATGGATCAATAAAGGGTGGAGACCATCATGCTCACTGCGGCGTCATCCTTAAGCAGAATGGTGTCGTTGCAAAGTACGAACAACTGACTACTGGAAGTTATTAATCGACACATCGGACGTGTAAGGATTGTAACTGACAGTCAATATTGTTTCCAAGTCATCAAAGAAGATTTAGCCCTATGGGAAGAAAATGGCTACGAGGGAGAGAAAAAGGAAAGGAAATCGCTCACTGTGATTTTTGGAAGAAAATAGCCGAACTGAGGCTAAATTTGAACATTGATGTTGTCCAACAGAAAGCCCACGTCAAGGAGGGGGCCCACTGGCAAGGGAATAATAAAGTACATCAATACGTCCAACAGATGAGAATTATAGTTGTAGGTTCAGAAAAATGGAAAGGCAGTCCCAGAAGAGTAGGTGGGGAAGGTGGTGCAGGCTGTACATGAAGCGCCAGGCCATGTTGGCCCACTTTCTTAATGGAGGGAGTTAGAAAAATTGGAGCTTTGGGTCTTCCAGAGAGCTACTCGTGCCACCTTACAGGACTGTGAATTATGCAACAAATACAATGCAGGATACCGAGGACACAGAGTGGACGGACTGACAATCAAGAGAACTGTGCCGTGGGGATCAGTTTGTATGGACGCAGCTGGACCCATGGGTGTGACTGGCACAAAAGGTGAGATTGTGGATAAATTCATTGTGTGCCTCATCAAATTTATTCCTCTATAGTTCCCACAGCTCTGCACATCACTCTTGATAATGTCCTCCTTCCTCATTGCCACTTCCTGGTCCACCACACTTATACCGCCTCTTCTACTCGTCCTTCTTTCTCATTTTCCTCATTCATTAACTCCTCAAACTATTCTTTCCATCTGTCCAGCACACTACTGGCACCAGTCAACACATTTCAATCTCTATCCTTAATCACCCTAACCTGCTGCACATCCTTCCTATCTCTATCCCTGTCTGGCCAACATGTATAGATCATTTTCTCCTTTAGTGTCCAACCTGGCATACATTTCATCCTATGTCTCTTGTTTGGACTTTGCCACCTCTACCTTTGCCCTACGTCGCATCTCAATGTATTCGTTTCACCTCTCCTCGGTCCTCTCAGTGTCCCACTCCTTCTTAGCTAACCTCTTTCCTTGTATGATTCCCTGTACTGTGAGTTCCCACCACCTTCTCGCCTTTCCTGCCAGAAGATACATCAAGTACTCTCCTGCCTGTCTTTCTGATTACCTTGGCTGTAGTGGTCCAGTCTTCTGGAAGCTCCTCCCATCTACCGAGAGCCTGTCTCACCTCTTCCCGAAAAGCCGCACAACACTCTTCCTTTTTCAGCTTCCACCACATGGTTCTCTGCTCTGCCTTTGTCTTCTTAATCTTCCTCCCCACCACCAGAGTCACCTTACACACCACCATCCTATGCTGTCTAGCCACACTCTCCCCTACCACCACCTTACAGTCGGTATCCTCCTTCAGATTACATCATCTGCACAAAATGGAATCCACCTGCGTGCTTCTACCGCTACCCTATATTCCTGCCTCTTTTGGAAAAAAGTGTTCACTAAAGCCATTTCCATCCTTTTTGCAAAGTCTACCACCATCTGTCCCTCCAAGTTCCTTTCCTGGATGCCGTACTTACCCATCACTTCTTCATCACCCCTGTTTCCATCACCCCTGTGTCCATTACAATCTGCACCAATCACGACTCTCTCTGTGTCTGGGATGCTCAGAACTACTTCATCTAGCTCCTTCCAGAATTTCTCTTTCACCTTTAGGTCACATCCTACCTGTGTGGCATAGCCGCTAATCACATTATACATAACACCCTCAATTTCAAGTTTCAGCCTCGTCACTCGATTTGATAATCTTTCCACCTCCAAGACATTCTTAACTAACTCTTTAAAATAACCCCTACTCCATTTCTCTTCCCATCTACACCATGGTAAAATAAGTTTAACGCTGCCCCTAAACTTCTAGCCTTACTGCCTTTCCACCTGGTCTCCTCGACAAACAATTTTTTCAACCTTTCTCCTAATCATCATCTCAACCAACTCCCGAGATTTTCCTGTCATTGTCCCAACATTCAAAGTCCCCACATTCAATTCTCGGCTCTGTGCTTTCCTCTTCTCTTTCTGCCTAAGAACCTGCTTTCCACCTCTCCTTCGTCTTCGACCCACCGTAGCTGAATTTCCACCGGCGCCCTGCAAGTTAACGGTGCTGGGGGCGGACGTTCTTAACAACCGATCCCGTATGGAATTCTTTAGATGAACGGTCATATTTGTTTGGCAAAGTTTTAAGTCGGATGCCCTTCCTTATGCAACCCTCTGCATTTATCCGGGTTTGGAACCGGCCTACAGTTTGAAATGGCTTGTGCCACCCATAGGGCTGAATTAAAACAGACTGAGACCCTGTTCACAAAAATTGCAATTAAACAAATAGGAAATATTTGGCACAGAGCCATAAAGAGTCATTAAATTAATGCCTTAACAAGCAATATACTGCCAATCAAGTTTCCAGTTTGCAAAGTAGCAACATTAATAACAGCACCACACGTAGATCAAAGCAACTTGTTTTGCATCAAGATTTGCACTACTTTTCAAAAGTCTGAAGCATTTCTTTAAACGCTGCTTGTCGACATAGCCAATGGCTCGTCTCTATAACGAGTAATTCTTTATTGTACAGTACAGTATATAATGTGAGCATATGTGCGCCATATACGCTGTCACGTTTGTATTTGCATTGTTGGGCAAAGGCTTACTTAATTGCAAGCTGACGGGAAAGCATGTTTTTTGTTCCTAGCTGAAAAAATTGGCTAGGATGGTTGTGTTTAATTGGATTTTGTCACTTTGAGATTAAGTTGTGTTGTCTTTGTTGCGACTTCATAACAATTTGACATACCAGCTCATTGCCATTAGTGGGATGGCCGTATTCATTTGGCTTGAATCTAAAATGGTCCCAAAGCAACACAGTGGCATTAGGCGTTGGAACTAATTCAATTTCTGCCGCTCAACTTTCTGTACTTGTACAGCTACAGTACATGCTAGCCACCGGAAAGCTTAGTTTGAGTACGCTGGCGGCCGCATTTCAAATGCACGCACGCACGTCCTCAGACCTGTGAGGCTAACCAGTCTTCCACCGAGCCGCGAGCATTTAATCAGTGGCATAAAAAGAAAAAAACATTGATACTATTGTTTTATCATCATAGTTTTGGGGAAAATCCTATATTTCCATCCTTAAAAAATTGCTATTGTGGCAGGCTGTATCATAATATGCTGAGAGAGAGCAAAAGCAATGGATAACACAAAAATATTGTACAAATTGTACAAATACAAACCTGCAATATAACGGGACCGTGAAACAATAAATGTCATATAGCAGAGGATTATTGTATCTGTAGTCTGTGATGATAAATTCCAGGTACTCACTGTTCCAGGGCTGGGACTCATTGTTTCCAATGCATCCTGGGACTTACATCGATCTGTGCTTTAGTACCACTCTACAAAGTTTCATGAAAATCAGATATTTCGTTTCTGCATAAGCAGTATTAACTCAACCTCTCACCTCACATTATTAATGATTAGTGGATGTAGAAGTAATAAGGTAATGTGATCATTTAAATGGATAGTAAAATTTGGGAATTTCAAAATCGTCCTTATCATCATCATGGGGAAAAAAATCTGCTATGTGCAAAAATTAAAATTGTTTGCGACCACTGCTCAAGCTTGTTCTTGTGGGGGTACGTATTGTGGACAGTAAAGTGTGTAACTCGTGATGAAGAGAAATGAAGTAATTAAATTTTGATTACAGGAAATAAAAAAATAAAAAGATTGAAGATACTCAAGTGCGTGCATATTTGATTTTCTCCCATCCCTAATAAGCCACAGGAATTTCCATTTAATTACATTCAGGTACACACACCATCTTCTGCTTGGTGTGTGTTCTACTTATGGGGTCTGCCTGTACTTGCAGTGCAAAATTCCAGATATTTTGGTCTGGATGTTTTAATAGAAGTACATAAATGTGGGGGGTTGAGAGCTGGATGCAAACAGAACTCATAAAAGACTGCAGCTAACTCTCAATTGCAGTACATTTATTGCGAACGTCATCACCTGTAATTTAAGTGTAAAAATGTATTGGCATTATACCACAATGGCTTTGGACTGATGTGTGTGTATGCATGTACATACAGTATGCGTGTGTGTGTGTGTGTGTGTGTGTGTGTGTGTCTGTGTGTGTGTGTGTGTGTGTGCGTGCGCATAACTCGTCTATTTGATTAACTGCAGCCATTTTCCAGTGCACCACCCTCTTATCAGATTCAAAACTGCAGGCATCGACCAAGGCAAGAAACCGTGTGTATGCATATGTGCTGTGTTATGGAGAAGTGTTGGTTCGGTAAACGTCTTTGATTGCGCTTAACCCAGACAATAGAAATGTAAAGCAAGGAGCAAGAGACTATTCTTTGAACCAAGGAGGAGCAAACACTCTGTTCCAGAGTTACCTGCTAAGGACATTTAACATATGGGGCACATAAGAGGTGCGCAGCTGCACATGCGCACTGAAAATTTTAAGAGTACCAGATTCAAGTATGTTACTGCACATTTGCATCCTAAACATTTTGCAGTAAGGAGAATGAGCCATTTCATATTTTTGGGGATAAATTCATTTTGTGGCTAATCGAACAGTGAAGGGCATAGTAGATGGACTTGTCCAACTGTTTTATGGTTTAGCAGAGCGGAAGACAAAATTAGTGTCGGTATGCAGTGATGGAGCCGCTACATAGAAGTTTAAAATACATCTGATGATCGATATTGGGGATTCCCTTACGTACACATATTCTGTGCACCACCACACCCTCTGGGTCCCCAATAACCGGGCCACACAGAGAGACTGAACAAAAGGGAACAAATGTTTTTTTTGGGAGCGGAGCGGGAGTTGGGATGCAAGTAGTTTTGTGTTGTTCGTGAATGACTAGCTTAAGAGATCAAATGTTTTTGGAGAGGTTTCGTCCAGCCACTAGGGGTCACTAGGGGATTAGTTCTGGTTAGGACCGTCTCAGACAGTAGGGAGCCATTTTGTCTCCCTTAAATGTTCATGTCACAGTGGTTTCATTAGTCTGCTTACTTTATTCCTGTAAGTGCACGGTTAAAAATGATATTTGTATATTATTAGTGAGCTTTCCTGCAATTGGCTGGCAACCAGTTCAGGTGTACCCCGCCTCCCGGCCGACGATAGCTGGGATAGGCTCCAGCACGCCTGCGACCCTAGTGAGGATAAGTGGTAAAGGAAATGGATGGATGGATAGCTTTCTAGTTACTTGTAGAACCCTTACTATATATTTATGTAAGAGTTGTTAGCCTTAGCTCAAATATGTTGTTGCATTGCTACAGGTCTCCTTCATCGTTCTCATTAAATATTAGGCTTTACACGATCACGGTTTTTGGGGCTGGTCACCAATCACCGAGTTTTAAAAACCGATAACCGATCACCGATCCGATCACAAGATGGAGCAATGTGTCTATTAAATGACTTGTTCCTTTACTGTAGATACACTTGTGTACTGTATACTGAATATCTTCAAAAGTATTCTCTAGTCAGGTCATGTATTCTAATCAGTCAGGTCAAACCAACATTACAACATGACAGAAATAATGGGTGCTAACTTACTATAATTACTTTATTGTAATTAAATTAGTTCACACACACCAAAAGGTTAGAGCACGATTCCACAGAATGCCGGCATCTTTACATACAACCGTTAGTGCTAGCACTAGCTTACTAGGCTACATAACATTTTGTCACCCGCTTGCGAGCCGTATTTTATAAAAAGTACGTGAACATACCTCAAGCAATCCGTGAATGAAAACCCTCTCGAGCACCGGTGACCACCAGCGCACATTTTCCCCCATTTAGTTCTTATAATACATGCGGCGCGATCCATTGTTGTTGTCGTCACCATGGTACCGAGTGTATCCAGTCCCATTTGAGTTGACAAGATAAAGCCCAGTGATCGTAAAAGACGGGATGCAGTGGTATCGGAATACAAGATTTTATTTCAGTAGGCTGACATAGTGCAATCGTGAAAGACCAAATTTGTCTCGTAGTCTGATCCAGGCATTACGTGTTGTCTGTCTCGGACATGTTGTTTGTCCCACACCGCCGACATGTTTTTTTAAAAATAACTTTATTGGCGGTCAGATATTTACAGTACTACGTCAAAAGACATGCGACAAGGAAAAAACTAAACTAGCTTTTGGATTAAAATATTCTGTACACGATATGATGATGATGATGATGATAATAACATCACTGATCGGATCGGCGAATTATGACATCAGCCGATCAGCATAAAATGTTAATTACCGGCCGATACTAATCAAGCCGATCAGATCGGTGTAAAGTCTGTTAAATATATAAGTTGAGATCGAGGACTATATTTCTTCATGATGGAGCCATGGTTGTTGACGAATGCTGTGTTCCTTGCTGCGCCTTCAAAACCAAAGATGTGTCTGAAGCCCTCGCCATCGCTCTGCTGATAAATCATGGATTCGTCCAACAAACCCTGCCCGCCCAGGCTCTAGTCCATGCACCGACTCTTCAAGGCCCAAAGCTCAATCAACCGAGAGTGGACATTGGCATATCGATAGAGGAATGGAATGTGTTTACCCGTCGCTGGGATGTCTTCCGCACTGGCTCAGTCATAGGAGATGTCCAGGCCCCTTTCCAGCTGTTTTAGTGCGCTGGGCCCGAACTAGGACCCAGCCTGTTAAATGCTAATCGCAATGCCGCTTCCGGACCATTGCCGGATCTCATCACCGCCATGCATTCACTTGCTGTCATTCCAGTGGCCATGTGTCCTGCGCACCGAGCTGCTTCAGTTGCACCAGGAACCAGGAACGTGATGAAGGCATGGCCCCTCTATCTCGCCCTGCCGAGTTACCATTATCTTGCACGGCAGATAATAAAGACTGGCTGCTTGACAGATGCGCCTCCTCTATGTTCAACACCTGCCCTCATCAGACATTGCTATGCATGGACGGGCCAACCATCGAAATACACGTGGACCTGGGAGCCACACCAAAAGCATACCACACCACACCGCCGTGCCTCTACACTGGCAGCAAAGAGTCTATGATGACCTCCTACCGGACGAAACCCATGGTGTCATTGAGCAGGTGCCTTACGACGAACAGGTAACTTGGTGCCATCATATGGTAGTCACTCATAAACATGATGGCTCCCCCCACAGGACAGTGAACCTCTCAACTCTCAACAAGATTTGCCAACGTGAGACTTTTGCTACTGAATCCCCGTTCCACCTTGCGGGTAGTATCCCGAAGAACACCTGGAAAACCGTCACAGGTGCCTGAAATACCTACCAAAGTGTACCCCTTTGCGGCTCGTCATCTGACCACCTCTATAATGCCCTTCGTCCGCTGGCATTACACCAGAGCACCACAAGGTTTCCTGTCTTCTGGGGAAGGCTACAACTGGTGTTCTGATGCTGCCCTCTCTGACTTTGAGCACACACGTAACCTAAGTCCGTTGACTCCTTCTTCCTCCACAATTATACAGTTTTACAGTTATGTAAATGATCTTTGTGACACAAATAAGGTCTCATGTCCACCATTAATATAAGGCAGCATCAGCTCAGCGTCCCACTTCACTTCATACTGACAAAGTATTCGTAGTGTAAATCCACAAGTTAAGTTCTTCATTTAAATAATTTGGAAAAAGTTCCAACAAAAGTATTTTGTTGTAATTTTATGTACAGTACTGCGTGTTTTGAAAAAACTACATTGTTACCAAAACTCAAGTCCTGCTCATTTGTTAACAAATAAACAGTTTAGATTCAAATCATACTCATTTTTTTCCATTAATTCAAACCCTCCTCCATGTATGCTGACATTAATTTAAATTTATGCTGCCGTTATGTTAATTTAAGTACAGCATTTATAAAAAGTATTTTAAAAAAAGAATACATAGAATACATGCATGCCTTTCAAGTGAACATGAATATGTTTCCATTGTCTTTTAAAATTATATAAAAGAAATGAACTGTTTAGTCAGCCACTGCTTGTTGCAAACAAACTTCATATTCACAGTCAAATATTTGTCAGATATCACTCGAGTCACTGTCAATCTTTATTATTACAGTAGCAGGGTCGAAGGATAATTACTGTCATACCACAAAAAAAAAATGTAAGTTTCAATTGTAGTTAGTTGTTTTGTTGTTGTTTTGACTTCATTCATTCATTCATCTTTCGTTCTGCTTATCCTCACTAGGGTCGCGGGCGTGCTGGAGCCTATCCCAGCTATCTTCGGGCGAGTGGCGGGGTACACTCTGAACTGGTCGCCAGCCAATCGCAGGGCACATAGAAACACTCACATTCACACCTATGGGCAATTTAGAGTATTCAATTAACCTACCCTGCATGAGTTGGGGATGTGGGAGGAAACCGGAGTACCCGGAGAAAAACCATGCAGGCACGGGGAGAACATGCAAACTCCACACAGGCGGGGCCGCGATTTGAACCCCAGTCCTCAGAACTGTGAGGCGGATATGCTAACCAGTCGTTCACCGTTCACATTGTTTTGACTTTCCTTTTTTAACTGCAATTTTAATTAGTTTTTAGAGCAGGTTTTCATAAGTTTTTATTTTTTCAAAATTGCTTAATTTTAGTTTAGTTTTACTTTTTTATTTGTTGTATTTGTCAAGGGTGAGATAAAAAAAAAAGATAAGTATTGCGTAATAAAAATAATAAATAAATAATACCATTTTGAAAATATTTATTACCGTCATTTCTTGTGTAAAATGAGCATCCATGTATAATACGTACCCCCAAAGTTGACCTCAAAATTCTGGAAAACATCAAAACTTTCAACCTAGATCTCTTGTCCTTCACCGTGTGGACAATATCAGAAAGGGAAAGTGGAGACTTCCCCAAAAGCCTGGTAAATAGACTTCCCTCTACATGGGCCACAACGGGTTATTTAAGGTGAGGGACTGGTCACTATTCATCTCCTCAGACTGCCTGTCAGTATTGCCTGTCCTCTGGGACCCTACAACAACAGAGAGCCATCACATGACCATATGTGTGTGTACATATTTTGATTTCCATGTCTTCAACTCTTGACCATAAGATCTTGGTCTGTTTTCTCTGGCCAATCGTTAAATATATTTTCATATCATTAGCATTGTATTATCATATTATTGCTTTGGGAAACCTCAGTCTGTCATGATTGGGTGGTTTGGGATTTTTGACATGGTGATGTGGAAGCATAGGTGGACCCAAGCACAGGGCAGAAAGATAGGCAAGGCAGGGAAGCCGTGGTAAATATTTATGTACTAAAAGGCAAAATAAAAGTACAGGCTAGCAGAATAAAGTCCAAAATACAAAGTAACAAAGAAACACAAGTGGTAGACTTTCCACCAAAGACGACGGCCAGCATGACACAACACAGGACACATGATATTGGATATACAGTACAACAGCAGTGGAACCTTTAATATTATATTTTAAAAAAAGCCCCGGAGGGCACCAAAACCTCCAGATGTGTCCATCTGATGAAATGACACATTAATGACACATTAAGTGTTGTAAACGAGGACGCAGACTATTGGACCCTAAAGCTGAGACACATCAGTAAGAATAAACAAACAAGGATTTATTGAAACAAGGGAGATCGACAACATGAGCAAAAATAATAAACACAAATGAAAAACTTCCACATCAAAATGACCTCTCCATCCCTCCAGTGTGGAAACCTACAAGCTGAAATAGGTAGACAGACTCAGGTTCACAGCATTTGGGCAGCCTTCCGGACGCTGCAGCCGAGGGGGCTGGGGAAACTAGGGAGGCGACTGTGATGCCGGGGAGGACGCAGAAACGGGGACCCCGTGGATCACGTGGCCAGAGGCTGACCCATCACCGGGTGCGCGTACAGATGTGTCTTAAGGCGTGTCAAGGGGACCATCTGCCGATTGTGGAGTGACTCCATGAGGCACCACTGGGCCCGGATAAACCGGAAGGGGCTCATGTCCCAGAGTAGAGGGTGGTGGCAATGAAACAGCCAGTTGCCATCCGGGATAGGGGGTGGCTGGCATGAAGTGGCGGAGGAAATGTCGGTTGCGCAAAGTCAGGCGTCCCGAACCGTTTGAACCTGATATGATACTGATCGTGATCCATGAACTCCACCACCACCCCTGACCTGTCCGTTCTTCCCAGAGCTCGGCCCAGCTGATTCTGGAGGAACACCATCTTGCCAAGTGCTAATGGGCGGAGAGGTCTTGAGTGAGCCCTCAGAGACTCAGTAGTCTGGCACATCCGGGGTGCGTCCTCCTACGCCACCCATGCCTGGTCCCAGAGAGGACGGACGTGTGGGTTCGACAACTTCTCCAGTCTGTTGACAAAAGAGAGCGAATCACAAAGAGTGGGGCGAAAACAATTTGCGCTTGGAGAGGTTCCATGCGGGGTCGGGAGTTTTGCGCAACTGTAACATGGTATGCAAAAAGCGGTCGTAATCAAGGCTACCAGTTGGGCTGGTATTGGACATCAGGAAGAGCTTAGCAGACTTCACAGCAACCTCCGCTCTCCCATTCGACAGTGGAAAAGCGACCAAGGACACACGATGCCTGACGTGCCACAGGCGGAGGCAGCCCTCAGTGTGACAAAGTTCTTTAGGTACACCAAAGGTAGCGAAGAAGGTGCAGAGGTCGCAATCTAGGCCAGCCGAGCCTGGTGGGCAGCAAGGAGGTGCTGAAAGACTCGTCCTCGGAGGGATGGAGAAACGACGACACGATCCTCGTATAGCAGGATGCCATCTTGCGCATAGATGGATTCGCAGACTGGTGACAGTCCCACCAAGGCAGGGTCATGAGTGCCAATCCTCCCCTCGTGCTCAATGAAGTACAGGATGTGGACGAAGCATGCATCCGCTGCCGTCGCCTGGGTGAGGCGGGACCATGAGACCGCTCCGAGTTTTTGTGGAGGCCGTAAGCGCTGACTCCATGGTATCAGGCATGCTACGTGACCTCAGCGACAGTCTATTTGCTGAGCCCAAGGGAGAAGGATGTCTTGAGGTGGCATCAGCTGCGTGGTTCCTGGCACTTGCCAGGCAGGTGCACAGTGTCGAAGCACCACGTTGTTTGAGTCTGAACAGGCGCGAGTTTGTTATTGTTTGTTTGGGGTGGGAAAGTCTCTTATGGCGTCCCAGTACTTCGGGAGTGGTTCTGTGGCATCAGCCAATACCAGTGTTTCCCACAGGACCAGAATCTATTTGTAGTGGGGGGTATCCGGCAGCTGGCCAGGGGTTTTGAGGTGTGGGGGGTGGGGGTTAAATTTAAACAAACACTTACAGAATATCTGATAATAAATTAAAATATTTAAATGAAAAAATACAATTGCATAAATAAATACATGCATTTATACGTCCATACATATGTACATACATACATACATACAAAGATATTAATATAAAATGTAAAATCAAACACTCACAGGACTCGACACTAACTTTTCTATTGGTAGCACTGGAGCATGCACGATGCGTGTAGTCTGACGTAATTGGCACACCATAGCTTTGTATATAATAAAGATGCTGGGAGAAAACCCATGCAGGCACGGGGAGAAAATGCAAACTCCACACAGGCGGGGCCGGGGATTGGTTTTGTCATACGAGTGTCTATAGGCCACTGACGGCTACTTCTGTGTGACCCAGTTTTGTATCCGCTTTTTCCATATTTGGATAAGACTGCCCCCTTTGCTCTGATTGGTTGTCGCCACCGTGTAGAAGACCCACTTGTGAGAGACACGTGTTTGTTATGTTGACAGCACTGACTCCAGAATCAAGAAGAAGGTGGGGATCTGCGCTAGTGACGTAGATAAGCTCGAGAAATTCGAATGACCTTATTTCAGGCCTCTTGGCAGAAAGATGTCTGGAACTCAGGAATGTGTGGATGATTTAATTTATATTTCATATGTTTACTAATGTCACAATCTGATTTTAACTGGACCCAGAAGCAGGCGGAGGCTGAAGAAGTTTTGTGGAGAATGGTTTATTGAGAAGGGATTCGGAGGAGGATCCTTGAGGCGTACTGGCGGGTCATCGAGACAGGGACCGTGTGGCAGGTGGTGGCGTGAGCAAGTGGCTTGCTTGACGGCGTGGTGGAAGAAGTAAGCAGCGCAGGGAACACGGAAGGAGCACTGAGGACAAGGAAGAACATGGAGATCAGAAATATTGCGAGGACTGGCGTAGCTTACGTGTAATTACAGAGCCGTGTACCACGGGTGAACGTTATTCTGGCAGTGGAGACTTGGATCTGGCAGGTTTAAATGCAGGTGAGGAAGGCTGATTGACAACAGGTGCGCAGTCGAGGTGGTGCTGATTACTGGTAGGAGAGAGAGAGAGAGAGAGAGAGAGGGACAGAGAGAGAGAGAGAGAGAGAGAGGAGAGGGGCGCAAAGCACCACCCAAGCTCCAACAACGGAACTGGAGGGCCCAGCTCATGACAAGTGAGGCGACATAGAGCCAATATTACATCCCAAATACTAAAAAAAGTTGGTTTGGTAAAATATAACACCTTTAACTGAACTTGATTCACTTCCTGGCATATGTAAAGATGACATTCTGAATGAACTCCCAAATCTGGGTGTACAATTCGGGGTAAATGATATCAAAGACCTAAAATGCTTTGAAACACCCACCAACCGTGCCAAAAAGGGATGGGTGCTTCAAGGCTGCCCCAAACCATAAGAATGAAATGGTACTTTGTGATTGCTGTGGCTAGGTACTGCAGCGGGTTTGTTCCAGGCTGAAGAAGAAATCAGAAAAGAAAAAGGAAATTATTTCAGGCTCATACATGTTGGCCTGTCACAATTGTTTTGTCGTTATCGTTTCCATTTCGAAAAAGTTTTCACACATAAAAAAGCTGAAATAGTAGCTCTATAACTGATGCATTGTAATATATATATATATATATGATTATTTATTTTATTTTTTTGTATTCTGTATTTCACCTATTTTACACTGTGCAATTTCAGATGGCAAAGCTTAAAAGGCAAACAGAAATGTACTGGTAATTTTTTCATGAGGTGTGTGCAGGGCTATGGTCAGAAGGTTTGGATGATGACACAGTGATGGCAGTTATAGTGTCAAGAACTCATTATTTTGTTCATATTTTTATTGAGGTTTGACGGTACACTGGAACTGGGGTCCTCTTTCACAAGAGTGCTGAAACTGCAAAATGGGTTCTCAGAACTAGAGTGTGCCTTGCGCCTGCACCGAATTTGAACAGGAATGTGCCAGGTGACGTCGCAATTATTAGATAATCATCTAATCACAATTATTTGAGACAATCACAATTATTCATAATTCATCATAATTGTTTCCATGGTGAAAATTTCATAAATGAAAAAAAACAAATAAATGTTACAACCAGTTCCAGGGATATGTGTAATGTGCATTCCTGTTGGGAGCAAATCTATGTTGGCAAGAAGGTTGCCCATCTTTTCCTTGTTGGCCATGTGTATGACCTTCGCAAATGGTCAGGGTTCCAGTTTTCAGTTAATTTCCCTGTACACTCAGAATGGCGTGCAGGCAGGGGCAGGACTTCATTTAACATACTGCCATGTGATTTGTGATTCGCCAGCGTTGTCACTCACTTCGGCGAATGACCAATAAGCAGCCAGCGTCAGGCTGCGCCGTGCAGGCGGGGGAGTGACTTAAGTGAACTTAGTGATTCGTTCAGTGAACTGGTGTACTGAAGAACTGAAGAGTGATTCGTTCAGGGGAGGCACTTAATTGAACTGGTGTCCTGGTGTACTGAAGAACTGAAGAGTGAGTCATTGGTTGAACTTATCGTTCGTGATCCGTTAGACACGAGTGATTCGTTTGTTCAATTTCTTTGTTTGTGATACGCAAAGGAGCAATGTACTAGTACGATGAGTGATTCGTTTGCGCAAGGAACGACATACTACGACATACTACGCATTTCTCCTTTGTCGAGATAATCCATCCCTCCTAACAGGTGTCACATATCAAGATGCTAATTAGACACCATGATTATTGTGTGCCATAGGCTGGCCACAATAAAAGGCCACTCTGAAATGTGCAGTTTTATCACACAACACAATGCCACAGATGCCGCAAGCTCTGAGGGAGCGTGCAATTGGCATGCTGACTGCAGGAATGTCCACCAGAGCTGTTGCCAGTGAATTGAATGTTTATTTCCCTACCATAAACCATCTCCAAAGGCATTTCAGCCAATTTGGCAGTACATCCAACCGGCCTCACAACCGCAGACCACGTGTAACCACACCAGCCCAGGACCTCCACATCCAGCATCTTCACCTCCAAAATCGTCTGAGACCAGCTGCTGCAACAATCGGTTTGCATAATCAAAGAATTTCTGCACAAACTGTCAGAAACCGTCTCAGGTAAGCTCATCTGCATGCTCATTGTGGCTCAGCGGGGTTTCGACCTGACTGCAGTTCGACTTGAGTGGGAAAATGTTCACATTCGATGGCGTCTGGCATGTTGGAGAGGTGTTCTCTTCATGGATGAATCCCAGTTTTCACTGTTCAAGGCAGATGGCAGACAGCGTGTGTGGCGTCGTGTGGGTGAGCGGTTTGCTGATGTCAACGTTGTGGATCGAGTGGCCCATCGTGGCGGTGGGGTTATGGTATGGGCAGGCGTATGTTATGGGCAACGAACACAGGTGCATTTTATTGATGGGATTTTGAACGCACAGAGATACCGTGACGAGATCCTGAGGCCCATTCTTGTGCCATCCACCCACGATCATCACCTCATGTTGCTGCATGATAATGCATGGCCCCATGATGCAAGGATCTGTACACAATTCCTGGAAGCTGAAAAGTTCTTGCATGGCTAGCATACTACCCGAACATGTCACCCATTGAGCATGTTTGGGATGCTCTGGATCGACATGTACGACAGCGTGTTCCAGTTCTTGCCAATATCCAGCACCTTTGCACAGCCATTGAAGAGGAGTGGACCAACTTTCCACATGGCACAATCAACAACCTGATCAACTCTATGTGAAGGAGATGTGTTGCATTGCGTGAGACAAATGGTGGTCACACCATATACTGACTGGTTTTCTGACCTCTCCCGACCCCCACAATAAAGCAAAACAGCACATTTCAGAGTGGTCTTTTATTGTGGCCAGTCTAAGGCACACCTGTGCAATAATCATGCTGTCTAATCAGCATCTTGATATGCCACACCTGTGAGGTGGGATGGATTATCTCGACAAAGGAGAAATGCTCACTAACACAGATTTAGACAGATTTGTGAACAATATTTGAGGAAAATGGCCTTTTGTGTATGTAGAAAAAGTTTTAGATCTTTGAGTCCAGCTTATGAAAAATGGGAGCAAAAACTTTATTGTGTTTATGTTTTTGTTCAGTGTATATACATTTGTGTGTGTAAGAGCTTGCATGGGAGACTTCCATTACATGACTGTGTGACGTGAACCAACTCTGGAGTTCCCTCTGTCCAACCATCCAGTCAATTTCTTCTGCTTATCCGAGGTCGGGCCACGGGGGCAGTAGCTTTTGCAGGAAGCCTAGACTTCCCTCTCCCCAGCCACTTCATCTAGCTCTTCTGGGGGTAACCCAAGGCACTCCCAGGCCAGCCGGGAGACGTAGTCTCTCCAGCGTGTCTTGCGTTGTCTACGGGGTCTCCTCCCAGTGGGACGTGCCCAGAACACCTCACCAAGGAGGCGTCCAGGAGGCATCCTAATCAGGTGCCTGAGCCACCTCATCTGGCTCCTCTCAATGCAGAGGAGCAGCAGCTCTATTCTGAGCCCCTCCCGGATGACCGAGCTTCTCACCCTATCTCTAAGGGAGAGCCCGGACACCCTGCAGAGGAAACTCATTTTGGCCGCTTGTATCCGGGATCTTGTTCTTTCGGTCACAACCCACAGCTCGTGACTATAGGTGAGGGTAGGAACGTAGATCGACCGGTAAATTGAGAGCTTCAGTAGCTTGCTCGCTCATTTCATTCATTTTTATTCTGCTCCACTACAAAGCAGCACTGCTCCCTTGTTGTAACCACCTCAAACACACACATACACACCCATATTCCCACACTCTGCCCCCAACTGAGCTGCTCTTTTGCAATTGTATTATTTCCTCCGCTCCTCTCTCTTTCCTCATCACGATAACAACAGTCTCTTGAAACACTCACTTTGAATATCATAATGCTTGTGTGCATGTCTCTGAGTGTGTGTGTGTGTGTGTGTGTGTGTTTGTGTGTGTGTGTGTGTGTGTATGAGCTGCTGCTGACATTTTAAATTGGACAGATTGGGATCTAGGTTTTGGCCTTTCTGCAGCCCTTTGTCTGTTTGATGATCAATAAAATATCTTACAGCTTTTCACTCTGACAATCGACGAGCCAATAAAAAATGACCTGGGAACTGTTTCAAAGCACTTGTTTTGAAATAAAGAAAAAGAGTGATGAAAATCTGTTAGCTGGTCATTGCACTGCGGCAGCAAGGACAGAGACACCTGCACCATTTTTCCATGTTGCATGGCCATTTCTCGGATTATAGTTGTAATTACGGTTCACCTCTTTGTCAATTCAAGTACCCTTTCTGCAGTGGGATCACAATAAATACATAAATAGGGTTCTAGAGTGCAACTGATTTGGTCGCATATGTGCCCTAATTTCTGAAGGGTGCTCTTAAAGAAATAATAATCATAAAATAGGTGCACTGGTATGGCCAGATATTTGAGGGGGAAAAAATCTCTGCAAATTTTAAAACAAACACATGAAAACCATTGTGGTCTCTGAAGCAAACAGAGATAGTGAAGAGTGGGACCCTTCAATGATTGACCGTGGTCATATGTGTGTGCGCGTGTGTGTGTGTTATGTGGGGATCACACACACAAGTTCGAGTGCTGACGCAGCCCTTAGCTCGCTAGCTCATTAGCGCATAGGCTAGCAAATGTAATAAAAAGTTAACTTTCCCTTTGTCCCAGTTGTGTGCATCTACGGAGAAAACGCTCTTCTGCCAGCCCTGCTAAAGCCAATTAAAATATTTGATAACCATGCCAATTGAGGAACTTCTATTCACTGTGCACTATTACGTACTACTGTCATTGCAGCAGTGACCCACAAGATCAAGCATTTTTTGACTGTGGTGAAAAAGCTTTGGCTATTTGGTGCCAACTATAAAGGCACATTACTTCCACCTACAGGACCAGAGTATAAGAGTATTATGTTGCAAATCATGTTTATTTTATTTTTTTATTTATTTTTTAATCTAACAAGTTAAACATACGTAATTGTTTGATCATCAGTCTGCTGAGTGACATTCTTGGTGAAGTTTTTTCTTTATATATATACTGTATAGGCGGCACGGTGGCCGACTGGTTAGAGCGTCAGCCTCACAGTTCTGAGGACCCGGGTTCAATCCCCAGCCCCGCCTGTGTGGAGTTTGCATGTTCTCCCCGTGCCTGCGTGGGTTTTCTCCGGGCACTCCGGTTTCCTCCCACATCCTAAAAACATGCATTAATTGGAGACTCTAAATTGCCCGTAGGTGTGAACGTGAGTGTGGATGGTTGTTTGTTTGTGTGTGCCCTGCAATTGGCTGGCAACCAGTTCAGGGTGTACCCCGCCTCCTGCCCAATGACAGCTTTGAATAGGTTCCAGCACGCCCGCGACCCTAGTGAGGAGAAGCGGCTCAGAAAATGGATGGATCGATGGATATACTGTATATGTTTGAAGGCAGTACAGGGGGTCCTCGGTTTACATACAGCATGTCAAGGTTACAAACGCCGCATGGCATAAGAACAAATCATCACACGGCATTAGTAGACACACTTAATTATTGCCGTTTTTACTATTTTTCATTTGTGTGTTTTTCTAAAAAATCATTTCTGTAATTATGACCTTTCGGTGTTACAAACAGCAAAGAATGAACTAGTTTGCGCGGTGTTGTAGGAAAATGTTGCCTTGCGTCACAAGAAGGCGTGCTCAGTTACCACCGTACTTATTGTTTTTCCATTTAAATGTTTAATACGTCTTCATGGATTTAGTGATAGAATGTCACTATCATTAACTCATATTATGTTGCTGCTGTAGCAACAGAACTCTGTTGGAAACTGGTGAACTCAAATACTGCAATCGAGGCTTGTACATTTTAAATAATAGCTACCAGCATTTTGGGGGGGACTCTCTCAAACCACATTTAGTTGTGAATTATTCCAGACAATAATATAAAAAACTGCTTGGAAAATGTTGCTTACGTCAATAAATTACACACAAATCACCGTGTGTGTGTCTGCATAAGTATGTGTGCCCTAACTACTTTGTAAAAAGCTGGAGGAGCTGCCAGGACACACTGATCAATACACATGATAGGAAGCTAATCGCTCTACGCCAAACCAGGGCCTGACGGCTACTAATAGCACAAACTCACAGGGGAGTGTTTGTGCATTTGTGAGTGTGTGTGCGTGCATGTGCATGTGTGTGCGTGTGTGTGTGCATGTGAGCATGTGTGTGCCTTAATGGCAGACAGACACTCCTGAGGGAGTGTTCCTCAAGGTTAGACTCAGGGGATCGGGGGCAATTGACCATACTGTCTATGACACTGACCCCTCCACTGTCAGCACATTCATCATCCAGCTGTGACATATAGACAGCACGAGCGCACCAACAAACATGCACACAACAAACCCCCCCCCAAAAAAAAAAAAAACGAGTATCAAATCGGCCTGGATCTAAAATCTCTGATTTTACCACTCTTACACAAGCAGTCCATTCCATGTGTGTGTCCAGTACTTATATCCAGCAGCACCCGGACGGCATGAAGAGCCCACGCAACCCCAGCAACAGCTTGCTAAGGTGCTAACATAGTAGCAAGGAGTAAGAGTGAATGTTGTTTGCTTAAATTCGTTAACTCAAACTAAACACACGTAACAAAAGAATTACACCTATAGAAGGTTCAAATAAATCACAGCCTTTGTTTCTTTCTTTGTTTTTGTTCACAAAAATTGCTAGCTCAAAGCTAAAACTCAATGAATGAAAAACACCATAGACGAGCTAACAAAAATTAGCAATGAATTACATCTTACAACTTACATCTCTCAAAATAATGAATATTGGTACATAAACGCTGTATAAACACATACCAACAGGAAAAATAACAATGCTTTCTGGCATATATTCTTCAAACTAGTTATAATAACAATATTTGATCGTGACTTCTTCTATTTCCTTTATTATTATCATTAATAACTAGCAGGAGGGACGATTTTTAAGTGTTGATACAACACGTCCAGGTTGGCCGGCAAAAGACGTGCATGAGCAACCAAGCTGAGCCAAGGCACAAATAATGACAGATTATCTTTAGGTCCAGGCAAAGTCGGAGAAGTACAAGAATAGACTCCATAATAAATCTGGACTGTAAAACCTTTTAAATACAATGAGGGAGCAAGGAAAGAGCCAGATCAGTTGTGTGATTGAATGGCAGAAGAAGAGCTGACAGATCCACAATGTGACTGTACAGAGGAGAAGTAAGACAGTGAACAGACAGACAGGTGTGTGAATGAATTTTCTGACTACATTGTATGCGTGTGGAGGAAGCATGAGTGATTGAGCAAGGTCAGGAGGAAACAAAGAGAAATGTTTGCATGTGTGCATTGTTTCTCCATGAATGAGTGAATATGGAGGCGAGAAGGCAGCTGCAGCAGCGTGATACGAGCCAAGTTGCAGAGATATTAGCGCTGACATTTTGGGCTTTGCCACCCGCCCACTGCCTCCTGGGAAAGTGATGGCGATGGCAGTGTCAGTGGCCACACGCCTACACCCCCTTTTCTCCACCTCACTTGTCAATCACAAAGCTGTCCTTTCTGATGGTCCATTGCCAAAGACCATAGCTGCCATTTTGACTTGCAGAATTGAATGCACCTCATGATTCACCCTACCACGACCTAGACCCTGATGTACTCCTTATCCATATCTGGAGCCGAAATCACCTCGTGTGTGTGTGTGTGTGTGTGTGTGTGTATGTGTGTGTGTGTGTGTGTGTACGAAGAAGATGAAGAGCAAAATGATAACGAAGACGGAGAGACTAGAGAAATGAGAGTTCTTCAGCACTGAGCAGTGAGGAGATAGAAAATGCATAAAGTAAAAGAGAGGAGAAAGATAACGCTGAGATACACTCTAGCCCCTCCTCTCGCCTTCTATCAGAGCACCTCTTGGCCTTCTCTCCCTCCCCTTTCTCCTACCCACCCCTGGGCCCTCTGGTGTTGCTCACTCTATTGTGTCAGCCTTCAGAAGTGCTCAGTTTGAGTGGCAGGCCGTCACAGATCAGTTCCCTGCTAAAGCGGCCCGGCAGGCCGGGGTGACGGGCCAGGAAGGGATCTAAGTGGGGTTTATCAGCACTTCTTAACGCCTCTCCAGCTCCCTGACACAAAAGAGAGGGGGTATTAAACATCTAAAGCAAACCAAAAAGCGTGAAAGCTCCTTATAGGGCTGCGGGATTGGGGATGTGACTGGAGTCTTTGGAGAAATAGCAAAATGAGAGAAAAAAAAGAAGAGAGCGAGGGGTGGGAAAAAAAAGCACACAAATGCTGCACTGAGGAAACATTGAGGAGAAATTTTAATGTTATTTCTATCTTGTGTAGACATGGTGTAGGTGGTAAAGAGACAGACAGAAAATAAAAAGAGATAGTGCTTCTGAAGAGCTCTCAGGCTCACCACCTGATTTCATGCAACATTGGAATGTTGCATGAACAACTCAACATAAATATATCAGTGAATAGCAAGGAGGAATAGTTTTCTCTCTCTCAAACAGCTATGTACATTGGGTATACCTGTACTGTCATGTCATGGTTGCATCACTGCACCCACGGACAACACTGCCCCTTGGCTGGCTGACTGAAGTTGGTCACTCGCTTTCAATTGCAAACCCCAATTCCAATGGCACTGGGATATTGTGTAAAATGTAAATAAAAACAGAATGCAATGATTTGCAAATCCTTTCAACCTATATTCACCCCCCCCCCCCCCTCCCCCCCGAAGATAGCTGGGATAGGCTCCAGCAGCCCTCGACCATAGTGAGGATAGGTGGGAAAGAAAATGGATGGATGGATGAAATACGTATATATGTTGCACAATCTTTGTTTCTAGCATTTAAAACTGTTTACACAAGTGGAAAAGTTAGTTTTTGTATTTTAGGTTTAGTTTTATTTTACTTGTGCTATGCTGCCATCGCTTAGAGCTTAGTTTGCGCCTGTATTTCAGGTGCGCTATTTAAAGATGCAAAATCAGCCAGTGACTTATCTCGGGTTTGATAAGTCACATAACGCAAGCTAATCATCTGTTTGCCCATGCTCCTCCCGCAACACACAAAATGAACTGCCTGCCAATTAAACGCGTTTTGCTGACGCAATCCTGGTTGTGCCCGGTTATTGGATCACCTTTCACGTGTTTGTGTGCGCCGTCAAGTTTATGGCTGCTTTTGCATGCTCAAACTTTTAGTAAATCAGTCCCATAGTGTTTTGTTGTTGTGATGTATAAGTTACTATGTGTATGATTTCTGTTCATTTGCGTTGCAACTCATATAGGTACTGTATGTGCCCACTATGCTATTAACTGCAATGTATATGTGTTGTGGTCTCTTCTGTGAGTTATCTTAGAGGGCCTCTATATTAATATAGAGCTGTTTTCCATAGCCTTGCTAATTATGTTATTAGCAGCGTGATTATTACAACAGCTCATTGTTGCCTTGCTAACTGCGGGCCAGATCAATTGGGATTACATGGTGGCAAAACCTCTGCCTCCTCTGAGAAACCACCATGGACCTCAATTATGTGTTTGTTGTAAACAATGGGTTGTTGTACAGCTTGCTGCATATATGCCTCAATGCTGCATTCTCATGCACCACTGTAAATAAACCAGCATTTGGTAGGAACTAGAGAAGCTGCTGCACACTGCAGTGATTTATGGAGGGTGTCCTTCTCCTAAAAACATTACTATAACATAATTAGCTTATTATAGAGGTGAAAAGTCTTTAACATGGATAGGTTTAGTCTTCTATTCTAGCACAGACCAGCTACAATGATTATTCAATGCACTGTAAATAATTAGTTCCTAAATAAACTATGTTATAATAAACAATACATATTGTAATGCGTACCAGTACCCACCTAAAAACACGTGGTGACAGTTGAAAGGATTGCCGAGGGAACATGCTTTCCAAACAGTTATTCGCAATCTGTGGAGGTCTGTATCACCTTTGCTGAGGTTTTCTGATCAGTAAAAATTTTAAAAGGTCTGGAAGACTAAGATTTTTGTTTTTACACGGCCTTTCAATAATTTCTAATTTAATAGTTTGCTGACAGGATGGACAATGACAGGGTGGTAATTTTTTTGCTAATGTGAGCCTTTATTGAGCACATAGTGGACCTTCACTTAGCAACATGGTTCAGATGGCACGCTGGCTGTGTGCTGTTTAATAAATGTTTATTTTTGAAGAAAACCTAATGTTGGTCATCATGTCACTGTAAACATCAGAAGGATTCTTAAAGGGGCAGTAACCTCATAATGATAGGGTGGACAGAAATGCAACACATGCAAAATGTTCAATATGATTAATAAAAATAGAATATACATGATCAAAATCACTTTCCATTTTCCATACCGCTTATCCTCATTAGGGTCGCTGGTGTGCTGGAGCCTATCCCAGCTATCTTCGGGCGAGAGGCGTTTACATACACACACCATAGTAAGCAGAGCAGAGTGTGGCACATGCCAAAATCACATACAGCCAATGAAAAACAGAACGGTATGAAATGAAGGAAACACACTTTAACAAACTTACTTGTATGACTGCAAATGCTTGTCACTTAAAGGCACTTTATAGTGATATTCATCTGCTTAGTAAGTAATTGGCACATGGTGATACATTCCATTTGAAAGACTGTTCAATTCCACCCTACACTATATTTGTAATCAATTTCTGATATATTTATCTGGATTGTCCAAAATGGGTATCGTCACAGTGATCCTTGATGATTTTAACAGGTTTATTCAAAAATTTGCAAGAAAATCAGGTTGTGTAACTGAACTTTACGATGCAATCTTCTGTGCAGATTCTCTGTTGCTATTGTTCCAATTCATCCAGACAAATCTCAGTATTTACTTTTCTTGTTTAAAGTGTCTAGTTTTGGTGTTCTCCTAACACACATTACACAGTACTTTGTTTCTGTTTGCTTAAACTTTGTTCTGTGAATACAAAAAAATACTGTACAAACGTTCTTCATACTTCTGTTTCTTGTGAGTCTGTTTTATATTTTTCATACAGTATTTTAAGTGATTACAAATGAGCTCTGCATGGAGTTTTAATCACATTTCTTTTTGTCAACTCCATAAATGAAGTTTCCCATGGAAACAAAGATCACTTAAATTGAAGTAAGAATCAACATGCATATTTCTATGGACAGAGGCAGAGTCAAATGTGGGTGGACGAAAACAGTTTAGCCTTTGGCAATGTGCCAAACACTGTAGCTAACACACGTTGTCTGGCGATACATACAGCGGCTGAAATCAGTATTTAACATTTTTCTCATTAAATATATTTCCAAAGGTTCTATTGACCTGAAAATTTCACCAGATGTTGGGAACAACACTAGTAATCCATACATACAAAGAAAGTAGAACAAATGAGCTCAGTTGTGTGGAATAATGTGAAATGACACAGGGAAAAGGTATTGAACACGCCAACTGGTATTTATTTAATGCTTTCTCCAAAAGCCTTTGTTTGCAATGACAGCTTCAAGACGCCTCCTGCATGGAGAAACTAGTTGCATGCATTGCTCTGGTGTGATTTTGGCCCATTCCTCCATACAAGCAGTCTTCAAATCTTGAAGGTTCTGTGGGCTTCTTCAATGAACCTTGATTTTCAGTTATTTCCAGAAATTTTTGATTGGATTCAAGTCAGGTGATTGGCTGAGCCATTCTCGCAGCTTTATTTTTTTTTTTCTTTGAACCCAATTGAGAGTTTCCTTGGCAGTATGTTTTGGATCATTATCCTGCTGAAATGTCTACCCTCGTTTCATTTTCATCATCCTCGTAGATGGCAGCAGATTTTTGTCAAGAATGTCTCTGTACACTTGCCCATTCATCCTTCCTTCAATAATATGAAGTTTACCAGTACCATTTGCTGAAAATCAGCCCCACACCATCATGTTCCCACCTCTGAACTTCACTGTTGGAATGTTTTTTTTAGGGTGATGTGCAGTGCCATTTCTCCTCCAAATGTGGTGAGCATTATGGCATACAAAGAGTTCAATTTTGTTCTCACCCGACCAGACTATATTCTCCCAGTATTTAACTGGCTTTTTCCAAATGTTGTTCAGCAAAATCTAAATGAGCTTTGACATGCTTTTTTTTTTTCAGCAATGGGGTCTCGCGTGTTGAGGGTACAGGCCATGGCGGCGGAGTGCATTACTTATTGTTTTCCTTGTGATAACATTACCTGCTAATTCCAGGTCTTTTTAGCTCTCCACAGGTGGTCCTTGGCTCAGATAACACTTCTGATTATTCTTTGCACTCCTTTGTCAGAAATCTTGCAAGGAGCACCTGATCGAGGCAAATCTATGGTGGTATGATTGGCTTTCCACAATACAGTCTCAAGTAAAAGTAAAACGTAGTATTCCAAAAAACTACTTAAGTATTCAGTGAATTAAAATTTACTCAAGTATGAAACTAACAAATGAGAGACTTTTTATAATTAATAATAGAGCATATAATCAGTGCATAATTAATAGACAAGATATAAAATGGGAATGTGCCAATTTAGATATTGTCAAACAATATCACTTTTATAATATCACTATTGTTTTCAACATAAATTAAGGCAAATTCAGCCACAAGAAATGGTTTTAAATTCACTTTGTTTGCCCTCATAAAACATCAAAATAGGCTCTCCAGGCTGAAATTATTAAGTATATATTGTTAAAACAAAAATTACTACAATTTGGGAATTTACCCACATTTATCAGCAATGCTTATATCTGTTTCATTACTCAAAATTAATGAGTTCTCCCAACTTATGTCTTTAACACCAGTGCTGTACATATATTGCAGACTGATTATTCTCCCTGCGCACAACCGTTTCTACAGCGAAGAACAGAGAGCTCTGATTGCGTCGGAGGAACTGCAATTTGACATTCATGTGCTGTGGTTGACCCACTGGTTTCATTCCACAGAGCATAAAATTTTGCAAACGCAGACATAGACGTGACATAGCTTTTCTTTTTTGCAGTCTGTAA
This sequence comes from Phyllopteryx taeniolatus, assembly GCF_024500385.1. Lineage (NCBI taxonomy): Eukaryota > Metazoa > Chordata > Actinopteri > Syngnathiformes > Syngnathidae > Phyllopteryx > Phyllopteryx taeniolatus. The sequence goes on along the minus strand of NC_084507.1, from coordinate 4,731,210 downwards.
GGTCAACCTAAATTTTGGCCATGCTTCACGTGAATTAGCCACCTTGTCTTGGCTAAATCTAATTTCTTGCCACCTCCTCGGTCCTCCATCCTCAACCTGTAGAGATTCCATAAAGGAGACAATGAGAACCACAGAGGAGCGAGGAAGGACAATTGTTTGGCGAAATGAGATGTTCGCTCCTCGATGTCGTCATTTCATGGGGATGTCAATTTCAACAAATTTCTATTAACATCGGAGTGTTTTTCTCAAAATCACCTTCTGTAATAGAATTACCAATGAAGAGATACTGATTGCTGAAAAGATATAAACAATGGCTGATTGAAACTTTCCAAGATAGGCGCATTAAGTTTATTCGACATACAGTATTTTGCAAATGTCAGATGGCAATCAACCTATCACAGAAGAGTTCATAGAATCAGGTTGAAATGAGACACTGTACACGGCTAATCGTGAAAAATGGAGAAAATTCCTTGCCCAATAGGCCCCAGGGCATAGGGGCACCTAAGTCTAAGTGTGTTTCCCAGGTATGTCATTTCACAAAACTATCTTGCCAACCCTGATTGGAACAAATGTGGTTTGTCAAGAAATTGTTTACCCATTTAGCGTCCATCCATCCATTCTCCATACCACTTATCCTGTTAAGGGTCATGGGGAGCTGTATACTAACCTAGCTGACTTCTGGCAAAAGGCAGCTTACACTCTGGGAATGGTCGCCAGTCAATCACAAAGCATGCACTTTCACAGCATCAATGAATGGGAGCTGAACCGACTCCGCCTGCATGGAAGCCAGGCGAATGAACCACTGCACCATGAGTGAGTCCATTATGTGTCCTCTGAGTTAATTTACATTAAGCTTGTTACCATTAGCTACCCCCACAGTGATACATGTGGGGGCTGCTATTTGAATAGCTTGAGGAAAATGGGTGAAGATTTCTACATGAAAGATGAGCAAAAGAGGAAAGCCACTAAAGACTTTTCTTGATGAAAATGATGTTTTTATAACATTTTACCCCATCGGTTTCAGCAACAACTCAATTTGCTAGTCTAGCTAGAGGTCTATTACCGGTACTGTTTGACACTTGCCAACTTACTGGCCTAATTGGACCGGAATGATTGCCGAATCACCTTCAAAGTTTGATTGAAGATGCCTTTTATAAACCAGTATTTGTGTGCTCTTTCACCATGTTGTGTGTGTTATATTAAGGTGAAGCTACTTGTCGTGTGTACAACAACATACATCATTTAACCCAGCCCTGAGGAGAGATGGGTCACAGCCATGTCGCACCCAGGGACCAATTTCTGAATTTCTTGAATTAACGATGATAAGGTACATTTTATTTGGACTTTATCATTTTCCCTCTCTTGGTTCAGTGGGTTTTGCATTCACATTTGTCTCCTTGAATGTAGTTTAATGTATTTGGTGTGTGTTATGTAGATGGGTGTGTTGGGGAGAGGCCAGAGTTCTGGAGCACCCGGGAGAAAGCACAAGGCCAAAGCTTTGACCCTTTCCTCCCATTTCTCCTCTCACCCTGTGCTGTCATGGGATGTCTCGGAGAGTGACGGTTTCCTTGGTAACATAAGCCCTGCAAGGTGCTGTATTGTGCACAGCAAGTAGTAGGAGTAGCTTGGTTGAAGGTGGCAAGAGAAGGGGCAAAAGTCATCCACAGGAGGAGCAAACAACTTTCAGTTATTAGTCACGTGACTCTTTTTTTTCTCCATGTCTTGCTAATCAACAGTAGACACTGATTAAAAAAAAACAGCTGTCCAAATGAATTCAATTTGCATATACATGCTGTGTAAAATCAGAATCAAAGTGATGGTGTGACTTTGTCTTAAGGTGGCCATGCAAATGTATCCCACAGTCATGTCTAAGTAGCTGATGACAGTGATTTGCTGGAGTTACAAATCTACTTCCTGCTGTGTTACAGAGAATCCCAATCAGGTAATAATAAAAAATAAAAAATAAAAAAACTGAGTGGCTTCTTTAGCTTCATTCACTCTCTAGATTCATACATGCAAGGAGAATCATATTCAGCACTGCTTATTTATGAGCACAGTTGAAATTTATACGGCGGCATGGTGGACGTATGGTTAGCACATCTGCCTCAAATCCCGGCCCCACCTGTGTGGAGTTTGCATGTTCTCCCCGTGCCTGCGTGGGTTTTCTCCAGGCAATCCGCTTTCCTCCCACATCCCCAAAACATGCATGGTAGGTTGATTGAAGACTCTAAATTGCCCTTAGGTGTGAATGTGTGTCCAAATGGTTGTTTGTTTCTATGTGCCCTGCGATTGGCTGGCGACCAGTTCAGGGTGTACCCCGCCTCTCGCCCGAAGATTGCTGGGATAGGCTCCAGCACTTCCATGACCCTAGTGAGTATAAGCAGAATGGAAGATGAACGAATGAATGAAATGGATACACCCTTGCAGCAGTTGCCAGTTATTTCTCTGTCAGGGCACCCCCTGCTGTCTTTTAATGCTAACAGACCCTCCAAGCTTCTTACCCGTCTGTGCTGGCATTGGCAGAAATATAATGGTTAAAAGATATGTTCACTCACTTCCTGATTTTGTAAAATATGGGCTTACGTCAGGTACCAACAAATAATGCAATGAGGGGGAGACGCAATTCTCAACAATATAAAGAGATCAAGATATGTATACACATGTGGCCAATGATATTCACTTTTGAACCATTTGCACAACATAATTTAAGGGTATCCACTCTGACACTGTTTTATATGGGGGTTTTGTAAGATGTACACTGAAATAAAAATGAAAAAAAGCACAGTTTATTTAACCTCATCCTGGGCCTTTCATTTCCAAGCTTTATAAACTCAATCGTATTGACTGCCTGGGAGAGTTAGAGCTAACTAAGTGAAATCTACTCAGCTGCAATTGTGCGCAAGGTGCGTATGTGTTTGTGTGTGTGTGTGTGTGTGTGTGTGTGTGTGTGTGCCTTACTGATTCTATCTTCCTTCACTTTCATTCGCTCTATTCTTTGTCCCTGAGGTGCATCAGGGCTGGGACTGCTGAGTAAATTGTCCCAAATTGAGTTCCTTTTTGCTAGCAGATACAGGCGACATCATGACCATTTAGAGAGAGACAGAGAGGGGGACAGAAAGAGAGAGAAAAAAAATCAAAGAACACATCACTTGCTACATTTTCACACTAATTTCTCTCTTTACCTTTCACTTCGCTTTCCGTCTCTCCATTTTCTCCTTTGTAAATTTCCCCTCTGCCTCTCTGTCTTCAAGGAGCACATTATACTTCTTCTTCTCCTGTTTTATGTGATTATCTCATTGTCTCCTTGTGTCTTTGTCTGCTATGAATAAACGTTTCCTTTGCTTGGCTCGACTTTTCCCCTTGTTGATTCTTAATTGTGGTGTTTCTTCCCCATCTTTTTATGATACAGGCAAATTTCGCCTTTCAGTGAAATTCACCGTTTTCACCATCGCTTCCACCTTTGCTGCCCTCATAGACTATTTCGTACTCCTTGAACACTGACAGCTAGATCCATTCCACACATCCACCATCCACACACAGATGTAATTCTGAATATTCCTCCGCAGCGGACTAGTATGCGGCCTGAGCTCCCGCCTGTGCGCTCGGCACCTGGTTTGGCTAAGTCACAGGAGTTTACGAAAAAACCCTTCCACCTTTTCTGCTGTTAAGAAGTAATGGTACTATTACTCCGTTACAATAATCTAAATGTCGTTCACTATGTTTATTTATCAATTTTTGCTTATTTATCAACTATTTCGTGCGTGAGACTACAACTTCCGCATTGGGCGCTGTTTGCACCAATCCAATTTAAGCGCTAGTGGCATTTAAGTCAAGTTCACCAATCCAACAAGACAAAGTCACTTGACCAAACTCAACGTGTTCTATTGGGCTTCCCGGGCATAGGTGTTAACACTAGATAAACCACCCCGGCTGATCGTCATGCCAAAGTGGCCACTATTTTGGGAAGGTCGTCATTACTATGAAGGCAACAGCGCACTACCCTTGTTTACATTTAGACGAACAAAAACAACAGCTATCATATATTGTAGTACTTGTCTGGCACTGTCTACTCAAACGTGGATATTTCACTTATAACTTTAGAAAACACTGCAGTAAATTGCAGATGTGTTGTTGTGACTATGCATACGCACACACACACGCACAGCAACATCAGAATTTGCACATTCACATTTTATTTTGTAATTTTTTTTATTGATGTTCATGCATTGGTTTTTGGAGGACTACTTTTTACTTTTACTTGAGTCACATTATTGTCAAGTAACAGTACTCTTACTTGAGTACAATATTGGGCTACTCTACCCACATCTGGAGCAGACATCTTGTATTGCTAATCTTATGTTTAAGCAACATTTTTGCTCATCAGATCAGCCAGTGTCGTATTTGTTGCACTGGTCTTTTGTAGTTTCGCGTTGAGGTGCTGCGGGTCGTGGCCCTGATTGTGGTCCCAGCGGAACCGCGAAGCACATGTAACATCGGCGACAAGAGTTGATCCCCTAGTACATCTTGTATTAATTAGGAAACGCAGCTAGAATTATCTAATTAGTTTACGGATGTTAATGTTAAATGATTAAACCGACGGAGCGATGTTAGGGATTATGTCACAGCACAGAAGGAACTAATGTTTAAATTCAGGAATGGACAATAAATAAAAGTGTAAATAGATTTTTATGCGTGAAGAATTTTTTTTTTTTTTTTTTGCCTTATTGTACTCTTCAGAGTCTTCCAGATTGCTTAATTTATGTTCAAATTTAACAAAAATTCTCTTTGGGGGCCCGGGGATCACCCCAGTCCCTCCCTACAATTTTTTGTTGTCAACTTTTTCATGCTTTTGGTGTTTGCATGTTTTTTTTTATAACTTTTCTCCCTTGATCCCAGTTCATTTCTAGTAAAGTATAAAGTAATTCTGTTTCTATTTAACATCTCTTTACTTTCTTACCTGGTTTTCTACCCTACCTGTTTTCTCCTCCTTTTACCGCTCACATCTTGCCATTTATGGATGCAATGTGACATGGTACCCATCAGCAGAGACCTCCTGTGTGGTGAAGCCTCGCGCCAACAATAATCACAAAGTAAGTTTTTTAATGCTGCCAGTCCAGCTGAGCCAAGTTGAGCGCATCCACCATCCCTGATGCTGATAGACTCCGTTACACTCAGCAGGGAGGCTAGAGATTGACTGGGGCCATGGGTGAACCACAAGAAGAAGATGGGGATACAGTACAAGTATGTTCCTGGGATGGGTGTACTAGGGGTGGAGAGAGGAATCGTGAGAGAGACTGTAAATGTGGGAATGGAATAAGAGTAAATGGCAAAGTTGAAATGTGGACTACAAGAGATGAAAATAGTTACAGTTTTGGACTTTGTGCATGAACGTTTATGGACATGCCACTGTGCCTGCTTTTAATCATGGCCCCTCTGAGCCTTCATTCAAAAAAAAAAAAACTATTTTCTCCTTTAGCCTATTGGGTGTTCATTTATACACAGCTGAAAGCTTGACTAAACTGTGAATCCTGGAGAAGCAATTTTAAGAATGTAAAAAATGTAAGAAAGGGAGATACGTGATGACTATTATGATGGATACAGGATGAGGATGGGGTCTGGGCAGGCATACATAAAAAGTAACATGAAAATGGAATGTGCTACCATTTCAGCTTCATACATTACAAAACAATGAGGGAGACCTCAAAAAAAGAACACTTTTTGTTTCAGTTTGGTTGTGAATAGGAAAAATTCTTGACACAAAATGTCCCCAGTCCACAAACTTAAAGCAAATCTTGAAGATTTCAGAGCGTAGAAAACTTTCTGTTGAATTGAATTCATTGTCACCATGCTATTGTTGATGCTGTTTTGCATGTCAGTTGGCTACAAAAGTACAATTAGGTAGCACTTCAAACAAACACACATATCCTTATGCCTTGGCCAAGAAGGGTAACAGGAAAACAATATGAAGCTAATCAAGGGACCAGTGGTATGGCTCTCTCCCAACTAATGAAAGCTCTTTGAAAAGGTAATCTAATTCACCAGCTGCAATTAAGCCTGGGAGTGCCTTGTCACTACCAATTATCCAATCCTTCACTCCTGTTCTCCAATGCGGACGCTGAGCCTGCTTGACACAGCAAACAGTTGGAGAAAACCCCATCAGCCAACCACTGTGTTCAAACACAGAAAGTAATCGTTGCAAAATAATATATAGTAAATTTTACAATGTTTGAAAACAACAGGAGGAGTCACTGATGGTGTCGTGGTACACTCGTCTGACTTTGGTGTGGGCAGCATGGGTTCGGTTCCCACTCAGTGATGGTATGAATTATATGTGCCGTGCGACTGACTGGCAACCAGTCCAGGGTGTAGTCTGCCTTTCGCCTGAAGTCAGCCAGGATAGACTCCAGCGCCCTGTGACCCTAACAAAGATAAGCGAAGTTGAGGATGGATGGATGGATGGATGAAGGGTTGATGAGATCCGCCCGAAAGTCCTAAAGGCTCCTGATGTTGTGGGGCTGTCTTGGTTGACATGCCTCTGCAACATCGTGTGGACATTGTGGACTGGATTGGCAGACTGTGGTTGTGATCCTCATTTTTAAGAAGGGGGACCAGAGGGTGTGTTCCAACTACAGGGGATCATACTCCTCAGCCCCTCTGGAAAGGTCTATTCGGGGGGATCCGGAGAGGAAGGTCCATCGTAAAGTTCAACCTCAGATTTAGGAGGACCAGTGTGGTTTTTGTCCTGGCCATGGAACAGTGGACCAGCTCTACACCCTGAGAAGGCTCCTGCAGGGTGCATGGGAATTCGCCAACCAGTCTACATGTGCTTTGTGGACTTGGAGAAGGTGTTCAACTTTATTCCTCAGAGATTCCTTTGGGGGGTACGCCGAGGGTATGACGGGAAGATACCCCAGGGAAGATTCAGGACACACTAGGCTGGCCTGGAAAGGTCTTGGAACACCCCTGCAAGAACATGACGAAGCAGCTGGGGAGAGGGAAGTCTGGGCTTCTCTGCTTAGGTTATTGCCTCCCGCGGCCCAACCCCAGATACGTAGAGTAAGATGAGCACATGGCTGGATGTTGTTATAGGTAAACTTTCAGTGCGGCACGGCAAGCCTCCAATCCATGCGCCACAAGAGAGTGAAATTTTGTGTGAAGCAATGCCTTTATAGGAATCATATCATGTACTGTACTTATGTATCATATCATGTAATTTTACGTACAAATGTGCACATGTGCAGTTAAAAACGAGTTTGTGAAGTTACTTGGGATGGGTTTAATAAAGCCCAATTTAAAAAATGGTTGGGTTACATCACCTGAAAGTCACTTCTTTAGTGAGACGCAAGCTACAAGCTACTTTGGTGCTTACTAATAGTTGGAGAGGGGTTAGTAATTGTTTGTGCAGACTAATGCTAACCTCTTATAGATTCGTTGTTTGTGTTTCCAGGTTTTTATGGCAAGCTACTGAGTGACTATTTAATAAACGGCTAATTTAAGTTTCTGTTTTGCACTTACGGTGGATATCTATGTCCTTAATAGATATACAGTAGCTAATACATTTATTTTGTCTTCATTTTTTAGTTTCACTCTGTCAGTCTGCCTTTATACATTTACAAAGCAGGGGGATAACTGCAGTTACATTCTGAAATGTTCCCACTTGAGTTTGTATGGTGTGATGAGACAGTAGAGCCTTTCAAGATTTCCAGATGAATGTGGAAATTTATGTAAATTTTTAATGATTTCTAAATAAGTTGTTTTATAAAACGTGCATACTGTTTATAGATCTACGGTGTCCTGTAAGTTGCAACTTTAAATGAAAACACTGATTCATACTATTGTGGAAATTTTTGTCATGACATTTGAGATTGCTCATATGATTTGAAACAGGATGTGCAACAAGATTCTAATCAATATATGTGATTATTTTCCCAAATGTGCAGCCAAAAAATGGTACAAATTTTATTGTTGTGATTTATGTCACAATCTGATTTTAACTGGAAGCAAGCGGAGGCTGAGAAGGTTGTGGTTAAAGGTTTATTGAAGAGGATATTAAGGTGGATCCTTGGGGGGTATTGGCAGGTCAACGAGACGGGGAACGTGTGGCAGGCGGTGGAGTGACCAGGTGGATGGCTTGACGGCGTGGCGGAGGAGGTCAGCACGGCGGGGAACACGGAAGGAGCACTAAGGAGAAGGAAGAACACGGAGGTCAGAAGGATCTAAGATTGGCGTAGCTTACGTGCAAGTTTGAGAGCCATTTTACCGCAGAACGCTAATACTCTGGCAAGGATTTCCAGGATCTGGCAGGATTTAATGCAGGTGGTAATGAAGGCTGATTGGTGACAGTTGCGCGGCCAAGGAGGTGTTGACTACTGCGAAGAGAGAGGGGAAGAGAGAGAGAGCGAGTGGAAAAGTGGTGTAAATGTTACTCTGTTACATTTACTCAAGTAACATTTTGGATAAATTGTTTGTTTGAATGAACCATACTTTTTACTTTTACTTGAGTATTTATGCGGCATGGTAGCCGTTAGCACATCTGCCTCACAGTTCTGAGGACCGGGGTTCAATTCCCGGCCCCGCCTGTATGGAGTTTGCATGTTTCCTCCCACATCCCAAAAACATGCATTAATTGGAGACTCTACATTGCCCGTAGGTGTGAATGTGAGTATTAATGGTTGTTTGTTTCTATTTGCCCTGTGACTGGCTGGCGACCAGTTCAGGGTGTACCCCGCCTTTCGCCCGAAGATAACTGGGATAGGCTCCAGCACGCCCACAACCCTACACAACACAAGATGAATTTATGAATGAATGAGTATTTATGTATAATCAAGTATTTAATTTAGTTTTAATTAATTAAATTTTTTTCATATCGTCCGATCTATATTATTATCACAATTTTTTTATATTGTTTTCAAACTTTTTTTAATAGCCAGTTTTGAAGCATCTACACTGAAAACTAAATAAGCTAGACAATAGTTCATTTTATTAACGCCTTTCGTTAACAACACTCCTCCTAGTCAATATTTAAAACAGTCACCCCAACAGTCACCCATACTAAGCAAATAAGGCAAATTAAATCAAATAATTAAAGAAAAATATAAGAACAATTTTAACTCAACAGTTCAATGAATGTAGAAAAATACTAACACAACAGCAGGTACAATTTGGAGGTACAATATATAAAAAAAATAATGATTTTCAACCAACACAACATTCCAGTACACTTCAAATCTGGTAACATATTGCAACAAAGGCTGGTATAACCCAAAGACCGGACACCCCATACCAAGAAAAGTAATCTGGTATATGCGGTCAAGTGCAGCGGGGAATGCAATGATATGCTTTGTTTTGGGGAAACCAAGCAACCACTGAGCAGGTGGATGGCATGATGGGCTAACTCTTCAGGTCAAGACTCAGCTGTCTACCTTATTTTGAGGACCAAAAAAAAATGCATATTGTGGACAAAGAAGACAGATGGTTTGAAAGAGGAGTGAGAGAGGCCATCTACGTATGTTAAAGTTGAAAGACCATCTCTAAACAGAGGAGGCGGCATACGACACCACCGATCTCCCGAATACTGTACAATGCCATCTTTTTGTCGCTTCCAAAGAGAATTAATAATTCCGCTTCTAACTAACACAGCCTCAATTGGAATTGAGGTAGCTTCATAAACGTTTTTACAACTGAATAGTACATTAGCGAGGGACTTTCCACCCATTGACTGCTGTTCACGGGCAGAGGCCTCTCCACAAGGCATCATAATGACTTCCATTTTATATCCCAAGAGAGTGATACCATTCGCGGTTTGGGGTGTGCATCTAAGTTGGAGGATAAATAGTTAGTTTTCCGGACCCACATCCAGTGCAAGAACTGATGAAGCCTGCTCAGATGAGAGGCGAAATGTCTTCTAAGACAACCAGAACAGTCCTGCTGCTATCGATTCAATGCACATCCATCCATTTTCTGTACAGCTATAAAGAAAGATATATCACAGTGTCCATTTGGGTGTGCCCATGTTCATCATCTGCAGTTATCTTTTTTACCTCTCTCTTTCTCTTTATTTCAATATTGAACAGTTTTATTGGAGGCTAGACCCCTGTGTGCAAAGGCTCTCGCTGCAATTTTCCTACAAAGTGCTTCAATCCATCACATAGCCAACATGTGGCCTTTGGAGCTATACATCATCTTAGCCAGAAAGCAGGGCGGGCGGGGTGGTTGGCTACTGTCCCCCCTTGGCCTCCTCCATCCTACACTTCCTTCTCCCGCTTTCCGACCTTCATTTCCCATCAGAGTTGCCCATCTGGGACAGAGAACATATCTTCTCTACAGTCAAGTCCTCACTCTCCAAGATTCCTTCATTTCCAAATGAAGAGTGAGGTATGAGTCAGGCCAGGAGCGTGGTGATGGGGGTGGGTGAGGGTATGGGGGGCGGTGGGGATGTGAGCTAGTGAAGGGAGTCTGCGATGTAGGACAGTAAGCAAAGAGAGAGAGCAAATATGAAAGAGATGGAGATAGGCAAAAATGAATGAATTGTGTGGAGCTAAGAGAGAGGCAGGGAGGGAGAAAAAGATAAGGAAACTGGAGAAAAGCTCAATGGAATGAATTAAATTGGGGGACGAAAGTGGCTGATAGGAAGACAGCATGTGAGTGTGTCTGCATACTTCATTCACAGGTTGCATGTGTGCATCTTGCACGAGAAAAAATTTGTGGGTTTTTTGGGGTGGGTTTTTTTGGTTTTTTTTTTTTTTTGTCCTGTTCAGCTGTTAGGTCAGGCAGAATGGAAAATCCGTATCCCTTTCATGCCGGAACAGTTTTATTGTGTCACAGTGGAGTTTTTAAACTTCCTCTGTGGTATTATAATTGAGGTTTATTAAGAATCACTCGAACAGAACAAAGTTTCTAGAAGGGAGAGAGAAACAAAGACAAAAGACAAAGCACTAATTGTAAACAGGATGAGAGAAGTCAATCATTATATTATCTACAACAATGAAACATTAAATAGGAGTGTTGCATGGGGCTGTAGTGCTACACCCTGTGAGGGAAGGAAAGGACAAGCTTGAACAGACAAGTAAGTGCATGACCCCACACCCAGTGAATGAGTCCTAGGGGTGTGTGTCTGCAGATACATGCAAGTGAATTGATACCGTTTTACATGCACAAAGACTGAGAAGTGTCCTGCAATTGCTGTGGCTGCACTGCGGTGGGTAAGGACCCCCGCCCAATCAATCGAGGGGCGGGATCAGGCCCAGGGGTCCTCCCGAGAGCAGCCCGATGGACGGGACATGTCCTACACCGAGAAACCCAGGGCGGTCCGCCAGCCCCACGAAGCGCCTCGACAACTGGCCACCCGGTGGGGGACTCAGGGACCCAATAAAACCCCCGGAAACCAACCAACGCCCCACACGCCCCGCCACCCCACCCCTCCACCCCCAGGAGAGGAAGACGCTGTTTGCTCGAATGGTGGGGGAGGATGCTACTAAGGCATGGCAGAACAAAACATATTGTGAGGGTCTACTGGGTACATATGGCATATTCCCATGTCAAGAGTTCCAACTCCCACTTTCAAAAGAACTTTCACCATGTCCCTGGGGAGGCGGGTCCAAGTACAGTATGTTCCATGCCTCCATTAATGAGGCAGCCGATGGGAGCTTTGGTTGTAAGATGGTCTGTGCCTGTGGTGGTGGCAATCCTCGAACCCCTTGACCTACAGTGCTGGGGGATGCCATCAAGCTGAGGAAGGAGTCCTATCAAGTCTTTTTGGTCAATGGGACTCCGGAGGCAACTGATGGGTACTGCCTGGCCAAGCAGACTGCAGCTTTGGTAGTCACTGAGGAAAAAACTCAGGCATGGGAGGAGTTCGGTAAGGCCGTGGAGAACGACTTCCAGACGGCTTCAGGAAAATTCTGGTCCACCATCAGGTATCTCTGGAGAGGGCAGCAGTGCACCATCAACACTGTGTAGAGTGGGTATGGGTGCTGCTGACGTCGCCTGGGACGTTGGGGTGCTTAGGGTGGGGAGAATACTTCGAAACACCACCTCAATTCTACCAACACACCTTTGTATGAGGAAGCAGAGTCTGGGGACTCTGAGGTGGGCTCGCCTATCTCTGGGATTGAAGTCGCCAAGGTGGTTTAAAAGCCCCAGGGTTGATGAGATCCACTCGAAGGTCCTAAAGTCTCCGTGTGTTGTGGGGCTGTCTTGGTTGACACGCCTCTGCAACATTGTGTGGACATTGTGGACTGGATTTGCAGACTGTGGTTGTGATCCTCCTTTTTAAAAAGGGGGACCAGAGGGGGTGTTCCAACTACAGGGGTCACACTCCTCAGCCTCTCTGGAAAGGTCTATTCGGGGGGATCCGGAGAGGAGGGTCCAACCACAGATTCGGACCAGTGTGGTTTTTGTCCTGGCCATGGAACAGTGGACCATCTCTACACCCTCAGAAGGGTCCTGAAGGGTGCATGGGAATTCACCAACCAGTCTGTGCTTTGTGGACTTGGAGAAGGTGTTCAACTGTGTTCCTCGGAGATTCCTGTGGTGGGTACGCCGAGGGTATGGGGTACTGGCCCGCTTTATATGCGGTATGGGGTACTGGCCCGCTTTGTATGCGCTGTTTGGCCCCTGCACAACCGGTGTCAGTTTGGTCCACATTACCAGCAGTAAGCCGGATCCATTAACAGTGAGGGTTGGACTCTGCCTAGGCTGCCCTTTGTCACCAATTCTGTTCATAACTTTTATGGAGAGAATTTGTAGGTGCATCAGAGGTGTTGAAGGAGTCCAGTTTGGTGGCCTCAGTATTGCGTCGCGGCTTTTAGCAGATAATATGGTTTTGTTGGCTTCATCAAGCCGTGATCTTCAACTTTTGCTGAACAGCTCACAGGTGAGTGAGAAGCGGTTGGGATGAGAATTAGCACCTCCAAATCTGAAGCCATGGTCCTCAATCGCAAGAAAGGGTGGAGTGCCCTATCTGGATCGGGGATGAGATCCTGCCCCTGCAAGTTGAGGCTTTCAAGTATCTTCATGAGCGCGGGAAGAATGGCGTGGAAGATCGGCAGGCAGATTAGTGCAGTGTCTGCAGTGATGTGGACTCTGCATCGGTCTGTTGTGATGAAGACGTAGCAGAGCCAAAATAGAAAGCTCTCAGTTTACCGGTCAATCATACTCCTACCCTCACCTATGATCACGAGCTGTTGGGGGTGACTGAAAGAACAACATTGCAGATACAAACGGACAAAATTTGTTTCCTCCGCTGTGTCTCTGGGCTCTTCTTTGGAGATAGGGTGAAAAGCTTGGTCATCCGGGAGGTGCTCAGTGCAGAGCTGTTGCTCCCTAGTGAGGTGTACCGGGCACTTCCCAACAGGAGGAGACCCCAGGGAAGATGCAGGACACACTGGGCTGGCCTGGAAAGGTCTCGGAACACCCCCGCAAGAACATGACGAAGCAGCTGGGGAGAGGGAAGTCTGGGCTTCTCTGCTTAGGTTGTTGACTCCCGCGGCCCAACCCCAGATACGTAGAGTAAGATGAGCAGATGGCTGGATGTTGTTATAGGTAAACTTTCAGTGCGGCAGGGCAAGCCTCCAATCCATGCACCACAAGAGAGTGAAATTTTGTGTGAAGCAATGCCTTTATAGGTATCATATCATGTACTGTACTTATGTATCATATCATGTATTGTTTGTTAAGTAATTTCATTTACAAACGTGCACATGTGCAGTTAAAAACGAGTTTGTGAAGTTAATTGGAACGGGTTTAATAAAGCCCAATTAGAAATTTTAAAATAGAAATCGACACAGACGTATGAGAGGGGGCAGCCAAATGGGCTTCATTTCCCAGCATGCATCTGGTGCAAGGGTTGGCCTCCTTGCTGCCCCTGGCCAGCACCTTCCTTAATTTCACTGCCTCTGCTCTCTTTGTGCTGGGGAGTCGGACTGAACTCTGGGGCTCCCTACCTAATGGAATGGACCCATGATCAACCATTAGAGGATTGGTGTCCCTCTCTTGTGCCCCTGGGTGCCAGTTCTCTGCTTTTTCATTTTACACATGCGCACATGTTTGCTGTACACACGATGGTCATGACAGCCTGGAGTGATCCTGCAAAAGTAGGATTTAAAACATCTTGGCATCTGACTGAGGCTTTTTTTTCTCCAAAGGATGTAAAATATTCTAAAAGAATTGTCGATGTATGAGGTTTCAGAGCTGTCTGAATTTCTTAGAACATGAGACATTTGTGTGATTTCATTAAACTGGTAAATCCAGAACTCTACCTCAATTACATTTTCTTTACTCGGATGGAAAACACACCTCTAGTGTACACACAAAGGAGAGGGGGGAGTGAGGGGATATTGTGGGTTACTCGCATGGAGCGGATTGGAGATTGAATCTCTCGATGAGCTGATAGCAAGACACTGAGCCAAGCTGTGCTGCAGCAATGTTATGCTAATGATATGGTAATGATATGGTAATCTGCCAGCAGTATTCTTCCTCACAGGAGAGAAGGGGAATCTGAGAGGCCTTTCACCATTGGTTGAAGACCGAGGACTTTGTGATGTCAGAGTTCAAGATAAAAACCCACACCCACTATTGCATGCGCGTACACAAATTTAGACACCTTAGCAATCACTTGTAGAAGAATTGCGCTCAGAGAATTTTAATAGCAGTGAAACATCTAATCTGATTTGCGAATTAATAATAATAAACCACAAGTTCTGACCAAGCAAAAAGTAAGTTGGTGTTACAGTGAGTTGCTGATGTTCTATACTGTGAAATCAAAACAGAAAATCATCTATTTTAGATCACTACCAGGGTTCTGTTTTTCTTGTCATTGTCTGTGACACCAGAACCTGTGATGGCTGCCATTACCTGCCCCCCACTCTCTGTGCCTCCCACTGATTGCACATCCACTACTCCAGCCTTGGTTGGTGATGATAGCCGTCATTATACCGATGGTCGAGCCACGTCAGTGATTCGTCATAGCCGTTACAAGTGTTGTGTGCGTTTAATGGCAGCTCTGCATTTGCTATGGTTACTCTTCCATATTTAGCTATGCCACAACCAAATGAGCTGTTTAATTGAAAGAAATGCTGATAAATTGAGTCTTAGAACCTCTTAAGAATTGTTGATTGGCAATGTTAAGCCAAGTAAACATTACATGTTGGGGAATAAATTCAGTCAACTGTATCGTAAATAATTATTGCCATTTTGTCAGATCTCATGCAAAAGGCATCTGCGATATATCACAGTAGTGTAAATAAAGACAAAAATGATCCTGGTCATTTTGCAGTGTTTCCCTTTGTGTCTTAAAATTACATGAAGAATACACTCTGCCTGAGAGGCACAGAGATATTTTCCAGAGTGATGCACACTAAATCAAAGAGAGCAACAATATGTTAAGTATCAGCATGGAGAGATTTTATTCTCATTCCACTCATGCAGCATTACCACTGGAAATCCAACAGACATCAAAATCCCCCGAAGCAGGTGTTGTGCTTGTCAGACGTCTCATTGCACTTCAGTGTTTTAAATAAATAAATCACAGCAAATCGTGAGGCGCCTGCTCTCTCTTGATATATGCAGTATTTGCTGTAGATGGAAGGCACAAATCACAGACACAATTAAAATAGGTTTGACTTAACTAAGGCGATTTAGTGTCAAGTGATATTTGCGCCTCTAGTGACAAAGAAGAGGCCAGTCAGCAGATTGAATGTAAAAGTGGGGGCTTGTTGGAGATTTTCTTGGACTAAGCACTTGATTAACTAACTTATTAACTGTGCTTGCTTGACAATGGTCAAATTGAAAATCACACTTTAATTCCGTGTCCAAACAAAGTGAAAAACCATAAAACAAACTAAGATTGCCAGTATGTTATTTTGGCAGCACTGTCTGTGACCATGAATAAATACTGTTTATGTGAATATGTTTAGTTTGTTTGCAAAAATCCGTCTTCATGTGCAAGGGGATTTTTGTGTTAAAACCACACAGTGTAATGCAAAAGGATGTTTGTGTGCATACATTACGGACAATGTGAGAGGAAGACAGAGACAGGGATGCACTGTCCAACATACTACTGTTAAAGGTCAGAGATGTTTTATTCATGATTCAGGCGACAGAGGCAGCAACAGCGCCAGGGCCAAGGTTAAAATGAGCTTGCATCCTGATTCCCCAGAGCCAATGCTGCACGTCGCTTCACACACGAGGCCAGCACACACTGACACATACTTATCAACAATAACAATACGTTCACCCACACCCGGTATCATTAATCAGTCACTTTATGGCGCAATTTTTGGCGGTGTGCCACAAAAAAATCATTGTACGAATACTGCCCCCAAAGACCTCACTTTAAATTGACAGAACATAAAACCACACCAGACATATTTGCAAAACAACAGTAGGCAAAATCCCACATTTGAAAGATCTAAATGTTTTATTGCTTCATTTCTCGATGCTCGGAGTGCTTTGTAGATTTCCCTCCACTTCTAATGAAAATTAAATGACTTACTTGTGCATATATGGCTTAAGTCGTCTATCCATCCATCCATTATCTGAGCCGCTTATCCTCACAAGGGTCACAGGAGCGCTGGAGCCTATCCCAGCTATCATCGGGCAGGAGGCGGGGTACACCCTGAACTGGTTGCCAGCCAATCGCAGGGCACATATAAACAAACAACCATTCGCACTCACATTAGCACCTACGGGCAATTTAGAGTCTTCAATTAACCGACCATGCATGTTTTTGGGATGTGGAAGGAAACCGGAGTGCCCGGAGAAAACCCACGCAGGCACGGAGAGAACATGCAAACTCCACACAGGCGGGGCCGGGGATTGAACCCCGGTCCTCAGAACTGTGAGGCAGACGCTCTAACCAGACATCCACCGTGCCGCCGGCTTCATTCGTATGTGTGTGAAAATTCCATACCAAGAATGAACATCAGTCCATTCCAGGCAAAAATGACTAAATCAAACCTTTAGAGAATTCACTTTTTTTTTAAAAAGTATTTTTAAAATGTTTTTATTTTGTTTTTGTAAGTGATAGATTTTAAATATGCAGTGATCTCTTGACAACGTTGATGCAGCTTAGAGGCCTCCATCTATACCCAAGCAAACCATGGCAGTAGGTCCCATGATGCCTCTCTGTGGCCAATGGATTACACTGCATGAGGCAGCCAAGTATCAAAATAAAGGATACAGCAAAAGAACATCCATCTATTCATTTCCTATACTACTTACACTGTTCAGGGTTGCGGGGAGCTGGAGCCAATCCCAGATGACTTCAGGCAAAAGACATACTACACTCTGGAATAGTCAATCACAGATTACATAGACACAGACAACCATTCACTGTCACTTAGTGGGAACCAAACCCACACTGCCTGCCTGGAAGTCTGGCGAGTGAACCACACCAGTGACTGAAAGAGAACATTAATTCTCGTTTAAAAAAAAAAAAATAAATAGTAATAATAAACCGAATAAAAAATTTAGACATTATTCCAAGGTCAGTTTTATTGTGTTTAAAATTACTTTGTAAACTTTTGGTTGGTTATCCAAACAGCAATCTTTGTGTTAGTAATCATTTGAAACATACAAATGAAGTTTTTCACAAATTTTCAGAGTAAAAATTGTTTTTTTTTTAATGTCCAGTATTGACGGCAGTAGTTATTATAGTATAAAGTTTCCCATTTAAAACCACTGCTGCCTGTCATCGAGAAGGTTGGAAGAACCTGATATATATGGAGGAGACAGAGAGAAAAGGCAAACTGCATACAGAAGGTTGAATCAGCAAAGATTCAAACCAAGAATCTTCTGGATTTGAAGTGACAGTGCTCACAAGGTGACCAATGTACAGTATATATGCACATATGAGTTTCTTCTTCTTCAAATGCCTAAAATTTGACTATCACACAGATTTTTCAAACAAGGGTACTGAACCACTGGCAATTGTACAAACAATTTCCCCTGGCCATCACAGACACCTCCTCTGTACATTTGTTTGAAATCTACAGCTACAGCATGAGAACTACCCTCATGTAGCCAGAGAAAGTGAAAAATCCAGAAGAAATCTTTCACCCAGTTTGATTAAATCTAGAACTTTGGCAACAGGGGTCCCCAATCCAGCCTTGATGCAAATGCTTCTGAGAGCAACAACAGTAGTTATTTCATTGTGTGAACTCACTCCCTTCATAAAGCACAAAGGGCTGCAAACGTTATTTGTCATTCTCTACCTTAGCTTGCGCTTGTGGTAATGGTGCAAAATTTCTCATAAACGAGAATTTTCATGTGCAATATGTGAATACACACAAATTGGTCCAATGCAGTCCATTCTGTTACTACATTAACTCACTTCAATTAAAAATCAACTGCAGCCCACCTGCAGTGTTTTAAAAGAGTGGACATGTTTAAAGTCTACAGCACCTTTCAGCTCCAATCTCTCAAGTCTCTGATTGAAATCGATTACCTAACTCGGGGCTCGAGCCCCAGCAAATCCCACTGAGGTGAAGGCCCAGCAGCGTACACACACCCTGCAAGGAGCGAACCACAGGCTGAGACAAAGTAGACAGGGAGAGGTGGGGAGAAAGACCGTGGGGGTACATTGAACAGTGCTCATGCCTCAGGGTCTACTGGGACGGTGAAAAAGTACCTGGACATTTTTATAGACAAACTACTTATTTCTGTCCACATATCGCTTGGGAAGACTGATAACTTTATATTCCTCTCAGGCAGAGGAATGAGGGGCGGGGTGCTTTCAAGAGTTTAATTGATCAAGCAGTAGCCACAAGGGTTTTTTTTTTTTTCTGGAGATAAAAGGGACTACCACTTTCGCCTGTACAATACGGAGATCTTTTAGAAAGCGGACTCAATGAAAAAGAAAAAAGGTAACTCATTATGCAAAGTCATTACTGGCCTCCAACTATTCTACTTAAAGAGAGGGAGTTAATAGTAAAATTGTATCGTAAGGATTTCCAGAGGTCAAACGACCAGTAAAACGATAACATTGTTTCAGAAGATTATTGCACTAAAATGTAAAGATAACCATTTTGCAGTCAAACTCAAATACAGGGCTAATTAAAAAGGAGTAGCAACATCCATCCATCCATCCATCCATCCATTTTCTTTACCGCTTATCCTCACTAGGGTTGCGGGCTGCTGGAGCCTATCCCAGCTATCTTCGGGCGGGAGGCGGGGTACATCCTGAACAGGTCGCCAACCAATCGTAGGGCACATAGAAACAAACAACCATCCACACTCACATTCACACCTACAGGCAATTTAGAGTCCTTAATCAACCGACGACGCATGTTTTTGGGATGTGGGAGGAAACCAGAGTGCCCAGAGAAAACCCACGCAGGCACGGGGCGAACACAGTCGTTAACTGTGCCGACGGTGTAGCAACATGTTGGCTTTTTTTTCGGGGGGGGGGTTAATATGGTGTCCTTTTGAGAACATGGAAGATTTGTACTCCTTCTGGTGTGCAAGCCAACCACAGCAATTATCCTTTTTTAAGTTCCGTTTTTCATGTTTTATATATGGTCTAGACATGTTTTTTATACAAATATCTACTATAATTATGAATTTTACTACTACATTAAGCATAGGTTAGTGATATGCGTTCTGACTTAAATTCAAAGTCGGGTTACTGTTGGTGTTGTAAGAATGGAACTCGGTTTTAAACTGAGGATCCCTTACATAAATTCCTATTGGTACAGTATTTGAACACTAAAGAAAGATTGCTTTATATAAAAAAATCTGTTGTTGTGGAATTCAGTTGATTAATCTTTTCTTGAAGAAATTGAGGCTAAATGAAGTGTATAACTTCGCTGCAACCAGCAGAGACACTGCAGATTTGGTTGCAACTACTGCATTTTTGCTTGCAAATGTTTGCAAGGGGCGGATGTAGTGCAGTTGCAGCATTGGTGTATGAATGGGTGAATGTGGGGCTTTGTAAAGTGCTTTTGGCACTGTATGGTGTAGATTAATAATAATAATTAATCCATTTACCATTTGCAAACTGAAATAGAACAACCCTACTGTAAAGGGAAAATGAGAAAACCACCATGCCACAGCTCATATGAAGAGAATTTTTCTGCTCAGTACATAACTGGAAACAAAGGTGTTCAGTCTCCCTTCCCTCGATTCCAACCCTACAAACTGATGGAAAGTCAATTTTGTGAAGTGACTGTACCCAAGATAGCCAGATTAGGACATTGGTAGCTCTGTTTTACTGCAACTTTGTGAAAATGTGCGATACTTGCTGTCTTGAGCCTTAGTTCATGTCATAATCAGAATCATCTTTATTTGCCAAGTATGTCAAAAACACACAGGAATTTGCATCCGGTAGTTGGAGCCGCTCTTGTACGACAACAGACAGCTGATAGAAATTACTGGCTGCACGCTTACACAACACTGCATAAACTTTTGTTTGATACATCCCATTACAGATGCACATCCAGATATCATTATAAACCTATAATTGCATTACACTTAGAAACGCACGACATATCAACATAGGGTGCCTTGGGAAGTTCACTCTCTGCGCGCTCTCCGTACCCCAGAACCTTCGGTAAATCAGAGCGTTGTTAGTGTGTGTGCCACTCGATACAAGTAAAACTGACACAATCAATATGGCGGATGTACTGACGTATCCCTACCAATAGCCAACCCGTTCATTAGTAAAGTTATAGAAAGTGGAGTACACTGTGTCTGGGTTCCGCGGTCTCGGGGCGCGATGGGAGCATCCATCCATCCATCCTTTTTCTGAGCCACTTCTCCTCACTCGGGTCGCGGGCGCGCTGGAGCCTATCCCAGCTGTCATCGGGCAGGAGGCGGGGTACACCCTGAACTGGTTGCCAGCCAATCGCAGGCCACATACAAACAACCATTCACACTCACAGTCACACCTACGGGCAATTTAGAGTCTCCAATTAATGCATGTTTTTGGGATGTGGGAGGAAACCGGAGTGCCCGGACAAAACCCACGCAGGCACGGGGAGAACATGCAAACTCCACACAGGCGGGGCCGGGGATTGAACCCTGGTCCTCAGAACTGTGAGGCTGACGCTCTAACCAGTCGGCCACCGTGCCGCCCGCGATGGGAGCATCGGACTGAATTTCCGAATGGCTCTCATACACAGGCGAAGCTAGGATTGATCCAAGACTGCATGGCGTCATAATGGGAAGCAGTTTTGGCCACAAAACAAGCGGACATGAATTTCTGCAGTCTCTTCACCACGGACACTGTTCTGAGCCATGTACAAGAGAGTCCAGCGCTGAACCTACTCCAAACTTATTGTTTGACTTTGTATTTTCGAATAAATTGTTAATCTTTCCATCCAGCCTAATCATTGAAGTTTTACCTCGACCAGAATAAAAGAACCAGGCAATAGAGGTTTGTACGGCCGGCAGGTTATACCCAGGCCGCAACTTTTCCTTGGTCTCTTTTCCTAACCTCTAACACAGCCATTTGACAGAAAATACTTTTGAGACATAAAAACATAAGAACACAGTACAGAGTCACTGAGCAATGAACGGTGGTAATGCCGATACAATTATTATTATTTTTTTATTTTTTGGACTTGTTCAAATGATGCAGAATCCTCTAGCAATTTAGAGCAGTTTGGAATTACTAATAGAGCGATAATCTGATGCAGTGACCATTGTGCAAATAGCGCAGAAAAATGTAAGCAGTTTAAAGTGACTAGTAGTGCGAACAGTGTCAATTGTGCAAATCGTGCAGATACGTCTCAAGCACGAGTGGCCAGTATTGGTCAACGACAGATATTCAAATAGTGCTGAGTGGCGAGACTACTACTGTACAGTGAGTGCACGAATAATGTATAATTGGCCCAACAGAGATGTGACAACAATCTCATGACAAAATTGGCAGAACCAGAACAATATATACTTTATTTCGTTTTATGTGAAGAGGTTGCTAGGGCGTCTCGAATAACAAAAAAGTTGCAACATGTTTTGCTAGCAGCTTTTTGAAAAAACAAACAACAACAAAACAGTTGCTGCAGGGGTTGCTAAATATAGTGACAAAGCTTGCAGTGGCAACACTGAGTAGACTTTCTTTAGATGTATCTGTGGCTGGATCAAATTCTCTCACATAATCTCACCATGTTCAACATTGTGAGTATACAGTATCCATCCATCCATCCATTTTCTGAGCCGCTTCTCCTCACTAGGGTCGCGGGCGTGCTGGAGCCTATCCCAGCTGTCATCGGCCAGGAGGCGGGGTACACCCTGAACTGGTTGCCAGCCAATCGCAGGGCACATAGAAACAAACAACCATTCGCACTCACAGTCATGCCTACGGGCAATTTAGAGTCTCCAATTAATGCATGTTCTTGGGATGTGGGAGGAAACCGGAGTGCGCGGAGAAAACCCACGCAGGCACGGGGAGAACATGCAAACTCCACACAGGCGGGGACGGGGATTGAACCCCGCACCTCAGAACTGTGAGGCTGACGCTCTAACCAGTCGCCCACCGTGCCGCCTATACAGTATCACGTGGTCTTTTATTTTATTTATTTTTTTACTTTCTGTGTCATTGCATTCTGAGATATGTTAGATATATTGGGGTGTTTCCTTTTAAGAATTATGCACTTCCCATTCTCATTCCTGTACAGTTTATAGTTTGCACTGTTAAACAGTGTTTAGATATTTACTCCAAATGAAAAAAAATCCTGATAGTATTGCATCAATATTGTTTGCGATAACAGAAACCTAAAACAATCATGTCACCACACATGATTAATTTCCCCCCTTCTTTTAAATACAATTTCACCCGATATGATCCTGCTTAACTCTCAGCCTGAATGCGGTGCAGTACTTTACTTTTTACGTCAACAACACTGAATTGTATGTGAAAAGAGCAAGCAACAAAAGGTTCAGTTGAACCGATTTATTTAGCAATCAAACAGAAAAACTACCCTACTGTCTACCTGACCTTTCCTGTGCATTCAACAATGTCATTTTCCGACTCCACACTGTGTCTGCTACTGGTCACTGCCAAATCTGACTAAAAGTGACTCTCACATATACAAGCAAGTACACCAGTGGTAATTGAAACCTCAAACCATGATCTCAGAGGGCTGTGACAGGAAATAAAATGTCGCATTCAAATCCATAAGTCCTTCATGGAAAGATAATGTATGGTCACTTGTCTTTTTCTGCACTTGAAGAACTTTTACATACAATTTTTACATTGACCACATAAAAGGTTCGCTTTGTGACACTGCACTCTTAGGCAAAATTTGTCCTCACTCAGTGACAGATGTATTGTGAACACATGGTTGTCCATTTGTTTAAGCTTGCTTGTGAGGGTCCTGCAACAGTGGGAGTTTATAATACTGGATTTAGACATGGCACAAACAGACCAGCAAAATTAAAACAATACAAGACATATTGTCACATTCGGTCTCAAAACCTTTATTTGTTTTGTTCAAATTGAGATCCATAACAGTTTGTATGGCACTGGATTTGTGTTTGCTTTTGCGGGCCAACTACTACACTGAATACATACAGGTATACTGTACGTACACGAAAAGACAATACAGACCCTCCTATCAAGCAACGTTCTCATTTTAGTGATACAAAATATAAAAAGAGAGTCCGAAATACTTGTATTACCCAAAACAAGTGTAGTGTAGCTCACAACCCTCTCCAAACTATACACATACACAACCGCCGCAAGTGACATTCGGTACACCTGCACAACAGATTGTGATCATTATTTCATCAAATCACAATTTTGCCTGAGAGTTTTGTTTGTTTACACTGTCAAATACTAATTCATGCAATGTATTAACTTGAAAAGTTTTTCCATTGTGCTTGTAGTTGCGTCATATTGAAAAGATCTGAACTATCACCTTTGATAAGAGATGCCAAATTGGTTAATAGTGCGCTGCTGTTATAATCAATACTGTATACAGTACGTAAATATCCAAATATTCTCACTTATTGGACTTAGTCTTCCCACGGATATCATTCAGATGAGGAATCAAAAATGAATAGTCAGCCATACCTGTTAAACTCCAATTGACCTAAATATAAGTGTTTGACGCACAGGGGAATTGTTTCTTTTGTATAAATAATGAAGACCTTGTCTCAATTTACTCACAGTGTTACTTCCTTGGTCAGAAATCTGGGTTTGTTTAATTGAACAAAAGCTTATGTACTCACAGGAAGCCATGACTTATTCTCTTATCTGAATGGCAACAGTACAACAATACTGGATACACAGGTTTATTGTACCTTCTGCCATCTAACGGTGGAGCATTTAATTGTTCTACAAACCCCAATTCCAGTGAAGTTGGACACTGTTTAAAAAACAGTATACAATTATTTGCTAATCCATTTGAATCGATATTCAGATGAATGCACTACAAAGACAACATACCGTATTTAATGTTCAAACTGATCTGTTTATTTTGATGTGCCATTTTAAAAAAAGAATAAAGACAACAACAACAAAATCTTAGAAAAAGCAAATTCATGATAATTGCAACAAATGGAAAAAAATAACAAAGAAATTGGTAACGTAAAAATTAAAATGCACATCCGAAAAAGAGTGTGAAGAAGAAAAACTTATAAGCTCTCACCCCTTATACAATAAATTCCCAAAATACATCTGCTCGCATGCTGAACATCCCCATCAAGGAATGCTTGTCTTCCACTCAACAGCTTTGTGACTATTACTTATACACCACATTACCCACCACCCAAACGTATTGTGAGGGTCTGTTGGGACCCTCTGGCAGAATCCCCTGTCAGAAGGAGTTTCAACTCCCACCTCCGGCAGACCTTCACCCACATTCCGGGGGAGGCGGGGGACATTGAATCGGAGTGGAACATGTTCCGCGCCTCCATTGCTGAGGCGGCCGACCAGAGCTGTGGCTGTAAGGTGGTCGGTGCCTGTCATGGCGGCAACGCCCGAACCGTTGGTGGACACCAGGGGTGAGGGATGCCGTCGAGTTGAAGAAAGAGTCTTAGCAGGCCTTTTTGGCCTGGGGGATTCCTGCGGCAGCTGATGGGTACCGGCTGGCCAAGCTGAATGCAGCTTTGGTGGTTGCTGAGGCAAAAACTCGAACATGGGAGGAGTTTGGTGAGGCCTTGGAGAAAGACTTCCTCATGCGTTGAGGAAATTCTGGTCTACCATCTGGCGTCTCAGGAGGGGGAAGCAGTTCACCCTCAACACTATGTATAGTGGGGATGGGGCGCTCCTGACCTCGACTCTAGACGTGAGTAGGTGGGGAGAATACCTCCTCAATTCCACCACGCCTTCCCATGAGAAAGCAGAATCTGGGATATCTGAGGCGGGCTCTCCTATCTCTAGGACTGAGGTCACCAAGGTGTTAAAAAGCTCCTCGGTGGCAAGGTCCCTAGGGTGGATGAGATCGCCCCGGAGTTTCTAAAGGCTCTGGATGTTGTGGGGCTGTCCTTGTTGACGCTCCTCTGCAACATTGCGTGGACATTGGCAGACTGGGGTGGTGGTCCCCCTTTATAAAAACCCCCAGTCTGCCAATGTTCCAGCTACAGTGGGATCACACTCCTCAGCCTCCCCGGTAAGGTCTATTCAGGGGTGCTGGAGAGGAGGGTCCATCGGGAAGTCGAATCTCAGATTCAGAAGGAGCAGTGTGGTTTTCGTCCTGGCCGTGGAACAGTGGACCAGCCCTACACCCTCAGTAGGGTCCTCGAGGGTGCGTGGGAGTTCGCACAACCAGTCTACATGTGTTTTGTGGACTTGGAGAAGGCGTTTGACCGTGTCCCTCGGGGAGTCCTGTGGGGGGTGCTTTGGAAGTATGAGGTACAGAACCCACTGATAGAGGCTGTTCGATCCTTGTACGACTGGTGTCAGAGTTTGGTTCGCATTGTCGGCAGTAAGTCGGATTCATTTCCAGTGAGGGTTGAACTCCGCCAAGGCTGCCTTTTATCACCGATTCTGTTCATAACTTTTATGGACAGAATATCTAGGCACAGCCGAGGCGTAGAGGGAGTGCGGTTTGGTGGCCTCAGTATTGCATCTGTGCTTTTTGCAGACGATGTGGTTCTGTTGCAGCCGAGTGTGAAGCGGTTGGGATGAAAATCAGCACCTCCAAATCTGAGACCATGGTCCTCAGTCGGTAAAGGGTGGAGTGCCCTCTCCGGGTCGGGGATGAGATCCTGTCCCAAGTGAAGTAGTTCAAGTATCTTGGAGTCTTGTTCATGAGTGAGGGAAGAATGGAACGGGAGAGCGACAGGCGGATCGGTGCAGCGTCTGCAGTGATGCGGACTTTGTATCGCTCCGTTGGGGTGAAGAAGGAGCTAAGGTGAAGCTCTCAATTTACCGGTTGATCTACGTTTCTACCCTCACCTATGGTCACGAGCTGTGGGTCGTGACCGAAAGAACAAGATCCCGGATATAAGCGGCCAAAATGAATTTCCTCCACAGGGTGTCCGGGCTCTCGCTTAGAGATGGGGTGAGAAGCTCAGTCATCCAGGAGAGGCTCAGAGTATAGCCGCTACTCCTCCGTATTGATAGGAGCCAGATGAGGTGGCTCGGGCATTTGATTAGGATGCCTCCTGGATGCCTCCCTGGTGAGGTGTTCCGAGCACGTCAGACCGGGAGGAGATCCCGGGGACGACCCAAGACATGGTGACGAGACTGTCTCCCGGCTGGCCTGGGAACGCCTCTGAATCCCCCCGGAAGAGCTGGTTGAAGTGGCTGGGGAGAGGGAAGTCTGGGCTTCCCTATTAAAGCCACTGCCCTCGTGGCTCGACCTCGGATAAGCCGAAGAAAATGGATGGATGGATGGACATCACATTGCTACATATATACAGCACTAATATACATACAAACAATTGGATATACAAATAAAATGACCCTATATACAGTTACATACAAACACACATACAAAAACAAATAATAATCATCCCTGAAAACACCATAGTCAAACAATACGCTCAACCTTGTATTGTGACATTATCATTTGTTTGAACCCTATTTTGAATTGATAAATATCTGTGCGTTGCTTATCCTTTATTCCCAACCCATTCCACAATTTGACCCGCATGTAGACCTTTCCTGGTTGTTCTTACTACTTGGAGTTTAAAGTCCAGAGAACCCCTCAAATTGTAGCTCCCTCTCTGTAAATAGTTTTTGGATATTAGATGGTAATACAGTATGTTTTATTGGCTTTATACAGTAATTGTGCAGTATAAAAGTTTGCTAAATCTTTAATTCTCAACCTATATTCAATTGAATACACAAGAAAGACCAGAGTAATGTTCAAAATGATAAACTTTATCGTTTGTTTTCCAAATATTCACTCATTTTGAATTTGATGCCTGCAACACGTTCCAAAAAAGCTGGGAGAGGGCATGTTTACCACTGTGTTACATCACTTTTACTTTTAACAAAACTCAATAAGCATTTGGAAAGTGAGGAAACTTGTTGAAGGTCTGGAGGTAGAATTCTTTCCCATTCTTGCTTGATGTACAACTTCATTTGGTCAACAGTCCAGCGTTTCCGTTGTCGTATTTTGTGCTTCATTCAGTAATTTTATTTATTTAGCTGCGTGCTAAATTAAAACAGTTATTCAATTGTGTCCCTCTTCTAGGCTATCCAGATATTATGATACAGCTGATGAATGAATATACTGCTGAAATTGTGTAAACACAACGATGTGTCCGGTGAGAAAAGTCACCCTTTCAGTTAAACACCTGTTAACTGTAATGGTGTAAGAGGAATAATTCCACAGGATTGCAAGTGTTTGATGTACAGTAGAAATCATTTCCTGTAGCTGAACTTATATTTTATGAATGGCTGTCAAGTGATGAATTTTTTAAATCAGATCAATCATACTTTTGAATTTATATTATTTATATTAATCCTGATTAATCACAGGTGCCAAATATACCACAAATAGTACCACATTTTGCTTTGAGATGTGTTTGATGTAGAAATCATTTATCCCAACTCATATTTTGCGTCGGGCTGTCAATCAATATATATTTTTAATCCAATTAATAATACATTTTAATTTAGATTAATCACAATTAATCACAGGTGCCAAATTTACAACAAATAGTACCACATTTTCCTTTGAGGTGGTATTTTAAACTTGTTGCGCTTCGATGAAAAGAGAGGTCAGCGTTGCACTATATGCAAATTACCTTCTTTTTTTTTCGAAAGTCCCATCTGGGAGACTTTTGTAGCAAAAATTGGAGCAGAGCACACCAGTCTGCGTCTCCTCACTCATCTGCACTGGCGTAAGCACTGACCAGATCACTGACCGTACAGCAGCCTGCATCGCATTTCAGATATCCATCCGCGGTTGACGTGGAGGAGCGTGTGTGGTCAAAATAAATTGTGTGATTCATCTGAGTTTATACATGATTACAGTAATGCGATATTTTTTGTGATTAATCATGACTTAATGCTTTAACTTTGACAGCCATAAATTTATGTTTTATGAAATTATAAAATTATGATGGACGTGCTGCTCCTCAGACTGGGACCAGTCCAATTATTGTCCCATTTCAAATAAACTGATTAACATTAACATTCAGAGATGGGCATAGTACAGTACTGAGGTAGTTTCTTAAAATGGGTTCATTAAATGAATTTTTTTCATTTTATTTATTTTGTATTGATTTCTCTCGTTGAATAATTGGTTGATTGGTTGAATAATAATATAAATAAATACATACACATTTAACAATGTTTTGTCTGTTTTAACAAATAATTGGTTAATTATTTGAAATTTTAGTCTAAATAATCAAATTGGAATGAGCATTTTTGGTAAAAACACGTATTAATTATTATTAATATATAATATATATATAATTAATATTATTAATTTATCTAATTAAATAATTAATATTATTAATTTATCTAATTAAATAATTGGTGGGCGGCATGGTGGACAACAGGTTAGCACATCTGCCTCACAGTTCTGAGGACCTGTGTTCAAATCCGGCTTCGCCTGCGTGGAGTTTGCATGTTCTCATTGTGCCTGTGTGGGTTTTCTGCAGGTACTGTTTCCACTCACATCCCCAAAACATGCATGCAGGGTGATGACTCTAAATTGCCTATAGGTGTGAATGTGAGTGCAAATGGTTGTTTGTTTACAGTATACCTGCCCTGCGATTGGCTGGCGACCAGTTCAGGGTGTACCCCGCCTCTCGCCCAAAGTCAGCTGGGATAGGCTCCAGCACGCCCGCGACCCTCGTGAGGATGAGCACTACGGGAAATGGCTGGATGGATCGATAATTGGTTAATTGATTTATTGTCCATCCATCCATCCATTCTCTACCGCTTATCCGGGTCGGGTCGCGGGGGCAGTAGCTTCAGCAGGGACGCCCAGACTACCCTCTCCCCAGCCACTTCATCCAGCTCTTCCGGGGGGATCCCGAGGCGTTCCCAGGCCAGCCGAAGGATGTAGTCTCTCCAGCGCGTCCTGGGTCGTCCCCGGGGTCTCCTCCCGGCGGGACATGCCCGAAACACCTCACCAGGGAGGCGTCCGGGAGGCATCCGAATCAGATGCCCCAGCCACCTCATCTGGCTCCTCTCAATGCGGAGGAGTAGCGGCTCTACTCTGAGATCCTCCCGGATGACCGAGCTTCTCACCCTATCTCTAAGGGAGAGCCCGGACACCCTGCGGAGGAAACTCATTTCGGCCGCTTGTATCCGGGATCTTGTTCTTTCGGTCACGACCCACAGCTCATGACCATAGGTGAGGGTAGGAACGAAGATCGACCGGTAAATTGAGAGCTTCGCCTTTCGGCTTAGCTCTTTCTTTACCACAACGGACCGATACAAAGTCCGCATCACTGCAGACGCTGCACCGATCCGCCTGTCGATCTCCCGTTCCATTCTTCCCTCACTCGTGAACAAGACCCCAAGATACTTGAATTCCTCCACTTGGGGCAGGATCTCATCCCCGACCTGGAGATGGCATGCCACCCTTTCCCGACTGAGGACCATGGTCTCAGATTTGGAGGTGCTGATTCTCATCCCAGCCGCTTCACACTCGGCTGCGAACTGCTCCAATGAGAGTTGGAGGTCACGGCTTGATGAAGCCAACAGAACCACATCATCTGCAAAAAGCAGAGATGCAATACTGAGGCCACCAAACCGGACCCCCTCTACGCCTCGGCTGCGCCTAGAAATTCTGTCCATAAAAGTTATGAACAGAATCGGCGACAAAGGGCAGCCTTGGCGGAGTCCAACCCTCACCGGGAACGAGTCCGACTTACTGCCGGATATGCGGACCAAACTCTGACTCCGGTCGTACAGGGACCGAACAGCCCGTATCAGGGGGTTCGGTACCTCATACTCCCGAAGCACTCTCCACAGGACTCCCCGAGGGACACGGTCGAACGCCTTCTCCAAGTCCACAAAACATATGTAGACTGGTTGGGCGAACTCCCATGCACCCTCGAGGACCCTGCCGAGGGTGTAGAGCTGGTCCACTGTTCCACGGCCAGGACGAAAACCACACTGCTCCTCCTGAATCTGAGATTCGACTTCCTGACGGACCCTCCTCTCCAGCACCCCTGAATAGACCTTACCAGGGAGGCTGAGCAGTGTGATCCCCCTGTAGTTGGAACACACCCTCCGGTCCCCCTTCTTAAAAAGGGGGACCACCACCCCAGTCTGCCAATCCAGAGGCACTGTCCCCGATGTCCACGCGATGTTGCAGAGGCGTGTCAACCAGGACAGCCCCACAACATCCAGAGCCTTTAGGAACTCCGGGCGAATCTCATCCACCCCCGGGGCCCTGCCACCGAGGAGCTTTTTAACTACCTCGGTGACCTCAAACCCAGAGATAGGAGAGCCCGCCTCAGAGAACCCACACTCTGCTTCCCCATGGGAAGGCGTGTCGGTGGAATTGAGGAGGTCTTCGAAGTATTCTCCCCACCGACTCACAACGTCCCGAGTCGAGGTCAGCAGTGCCCCATCCCCACTATACACAGTGTTGGTGGTGCACTGCTTTCCTCTCCTGAGACGTCGGATGGTGGACCAGAATTTCCTCGAAGCCGTCCGGAAGTCTTTCTCCATGGCCTCACCGAACTCCTCCCATGCCCGGGTTTTTGCTTCAGCGACCACCAGAGCTGCATTCCGCTTGGCCAGCCGGTATCCATCAGCTGCCTCAGGAGTCCCACAGGCCAAAAAGGCCCGATAGGACTCCTTCTTCAGCTTGACGGCATCCCTCACCGTTGGTGTCCACCAACGTGTTCGGGGATTGCCGCCACGACAGGCACCGACCACCTTACGGCCACAGCTCCGGTCGGCGGCCTCAGCAATGGAGGCGCGGAACATGGTCCACTCGGACTCGATGTCCCCCGCCTCCCCCGGAACATGAGCAAAGTTCTGTCGGAGGTGGGAGTTGAAACTCCTTCTGACAGGGGATTCTGCCAGACGTTCCCAGCAGACCCTCACAATACGTTTGGGCCTGCCACGTCGGACCGGCATCTTCCCCCACCATCGGAGCCAACTCACCACCAGGTGGTGATCAGTTGACAGCTCCGCCCCTCTCTTCACCCGAGTGTCCAAGACATGCGGCCGCAAGTCCGATGACACGACCACAAAGTCGATCATCGAACTGCGACCTAGGGTGTCCTGGTGCCAAGTGCACGTGTGGACACCCTTATGCTTGAACATGGTGTTCGTTATGGACAATCCGTGACGAGCACAGAAGTCCAATAACAGAACACCGCTTGGGTTCTGATCGGGGGGGCCGTTCCTCCCAATCGCGCCCTTCCAGGTCTCACTGTCATTGCCCACGTGAGCATTGAAGTCCCCCAACAGAACAATGGAGTCCCCAGCGGGAGCGCTCTCCAGCACCCCCTCCAAGGACTCCAAAAAGGGTGGGTACTCTGAACTGCTGTTTGGTGCATAGGCACAAACAACAGTCAGGACCCGTCCCCCCACCCGAAGGCGGAGGGAGGCTACCCTCTCGTCCACCGGGGTGAACCCCAACGTACCGGCGCCGAGCCGGCGGGCAATAAGTATACCCACACCTGCTCGGCGCCTCTCACCATGGGCAACTCCAGAGTGGAAGAGAGTCCAACCCCTCTCGAGAGGACTGGTACCAGAGCCCCAGGTGTGTGTGGAGGCGAGTCCGACTATATCGAGTCGGAACTTCTCGACCTCACACACCAGCTCGGGCTCCTTCCCTGCCAGAGAGGTGACATTCCACGTCCCTAGAGCCAGCTTCTGTAGCCGGGGATCGGATCGCCAAGGTCCCCGCCTTCGGCCACCGCCCAGCTCACACTGCACCCGACCCCTATGGCCCCTCCCACAGGTGGTGAGCCCATGGGAAGGGGGACCCACGTTACCCTTTCGGGCTGTGCCCGGCCGGGCCCCATGGGTGCAGGCCCGGCCACCAGGCGCTCGCCTTCGAGCCCCACCACCAGGCCTGGCTCCAGTGGGGGGCCCCGGTGGCCCGCGTCCGGGCAAGGGAAAACGAAGTCCATTGTTTGTCGTCATCATTAGGGGTCTTTGAGCCGTGCTTTGTCTGGTCCCTCACCTAGGACCTGTTTGTCATGGGTGACCCTGCCAGGGGCATAAAGCCCCAGACAACTTAGCTCCTAGGATCACTGGGACACACAAGCCGTCACCTTGTCGTGGTGGAGGGGTTTGTGTGTCCCAGTGATTTATTGTGAATGAAATAAAACAATATTATTCAACAACAAATTATTGTTTGGTTATTAGAAAAAAACATTTTTGATCGACATTAACTATTTCTTTTTACCTCATCTGCAAATGACCTGACCCATCTGTCCATTTAAAGAAATTCAATATAGTCCTTGAGCACAAAAGGTTTGCTCGCTCCTAGTCTAATAGTCCGTGCACTTTTCGGACATTCGTTTTTCCTTCTGAGGTGGGAAAACAAAAAAAAGGGAAACGACCTACTAATTTCGTTTTTTTTTTTAATATATGTAAACAAAAAATGGGAAAGGAGTCATCTCCCGTTTCTTGTTTGAAAATTGGACATTGAAAAACGCAAAACGAGGCTTTATCTAATTTCCTACTAAGTGTTTATTTAACACAAATCGGGAAATAAAATAAATAAAATAAATATTTTCCTCAAGCTTGTTTTGTGCGGGACCTTGTTTGTTTACGTTCGAGTCAGGATAAAGCCACTCCCCGTGTTAAACTTTGGACCAATCAAAGAGCTGAACGTTGGCTTTCCGCATGCGCAGTGTGAACGCGCGGGACCGTCCCGGAAGACAAACAGTGGAAGGCTAACGTTTGGGAAAGCTCCGTACTTTGAAACAAAGGTAGCAAATATTACTTAACAAACCGAGACATAAAGGAAAGGTTTGTTAATGTTTTAGTGCAGTTTGATTGTCCGCTGGTTGCTTTAGATAGATATATACGTGTTTTATCATAACACACGCTGATCGGGTTCAAGTAAAGTACCGTACCCTAACCATAACCAAACATTTATTTTTCTCCAAAGCGTGGACACGTCTTATTTAATCTGCGGTTTCATGTAAACCTATTACATTAATATAAACCTGAATTTACTGCAACATTTGTGTGACATTTAGTGTATTCCGCATTGCTTTCTATTATTATTAAAGGAGACAGTGACGAGCAGCATGGCAGACGACGACTTCAACCAATCCCTCACCCCTCCAGTCTCCCCTCCAGATGGTCTGTGCGAGCTTTCCCCAGCCAGACCACCATGGTTCTGCTGCTCTGAAGCTAAGGAGGATCCAACTGGAGCACTCTCAAATGAGGGATACACTGCTAGAGGTTCAGTGAAAAGGTGAAAATGAATTGTTATATCATTAAATAGCTTTTTGCTGACTTATTGTTCAAAACCGAATATTACATCATGATTAAATGATATGGACCCACTACGCAGGCTGCTGCTGTGTCTAGATCCAGCCCCCGCAGACTATGAGAGCGACACAGTGGAGCTCTTTGGTTTAACCTGGGTTACAGAGACCGCATTGGTTGAATCAACAAGGCTGCTCTTTGGCTTACTCAGGTAAACCAAGTTACAAAGCTCAGTTCATTTTGCATTTTCAAAGAAGCATCCATGCATTCATCTGTTTCCTGTACTACTTGTCCTTATTCGGCTCACAAGTGAGCTGGGTTGGTCGCCAGTCAGTCACAATGCACATCTAGACCAACAACCATTCACGCTCACATTTCCACTTATGGACAATTCACTTTTAAATGAACCCGTGGTTTTGTAATTATGTAAAAGGAAACCAGGGTACCCAGAGAAAGCCCACACAAGCATCATATCTGAAGAAGCATTTGATTTAAGTAATTATTTTATGACTCAAGGTGGTAAAATAATCAAACAATTAATGTAGGTATAATTTGTAATCAACATAAAACCCTCGATCAGGTTTCACTTGTATACTTTTCACTGCTTTTGGTTATATTTCAGGCAAAAGATATACAGGCTTGAGACGATGGCACAATGCATCTCACATGACTTTGGTAAGCATGATTCTATATTTATCCTGCAGTGCAGCTAATGTTTTGGCTCTCAGAAAATATGGCAAAATTTATTTTGTTCATAACAGCCATAAATATCGCAGTATTTACATATCAGAAGAAAAATGCTCGGTATTTTTAAACTGGCTCACTCCAATGTGGGATCATTGATTCATTTGAATTGAATCACTGGTTAAAATGTGGGTTATCCTAGCATGAAAATTTGAAGAAAATCTGAAGTGTGTGTTTTCATATGGGTGTGTTTGCATTTATATTTGGGGATGGGAGGGGTGGGTTTGTGTAAGTTTTGTGCTATTTGTCTTCTTTGTCTCTGTGAAGCACTTTAGGTTGCATTTTTTTAAAATGAGAAGTCGTGTATAAATAAAATTTGATTGATTGGGGGATTTATTGATTGAAAATGTATTGTGCTATTCAGTCTCATGTTACTAGAAGGCACTCAGGGAACACATAATGTTAACATAGCTGTATCCCAAATTTAGTCTCCATGCTGTACCTTTGTTGTACAGTCTGTTAACTGTCAAACATGCACTGAATGTAATTGGTGATCCATAATCCAGTTTAAGTCATTGGGACAAATGACTTTAAATAACAGTATATAGCATTTTGTTTTCAGGCTGACCAAGGTCAAATTAATTGGATACTGGACAGAAATTGACTGTTAAAAGTTCAACCCTGTGGAATATACTGTATATTGGTTACATAAAAACTGTGCACACTATGCTGAAACATCCCTTGTGTGTTTTAGGTCAAAGAGGCAACCTTCACTCTGAGGCCTCTGAGATCAGACAGCAGTGTGTTTCATTTCTTCAATATGTTAAAGTCTTCCTACACAGGTAATCTTTCCACCGCTAATCCTAGCCATAGCACTTAGCAGGGTTTCTGTGTAATGTCTCTGTAATGTATTTAACTTAAATGTATTTGTTCAGATACCTGAAGGTTTCCTGTATCTTTGATGAAAATCCACCCCACCCTTATGAGGAGTTGGAGGGTCAAGTTCCATCTGTTCTAATAGAGGAGTTGTTTGGCATCATTTTCCTCATTGGACGTCTTAAAGACCTGCCTACCAACATTCAGAATGCTTTCAAGATACAGAACCCTGGAAAGGTACTCCTAATAGTTAGGATTTATGTAATGTGGGGTTACCTTCGTTACAGGGCACAGCTGTAAAGAAATGCATACTATAAGTTTGTACTTGCTGCAGACTTTACAACTGAAAGACAAATATGAAATACAGTATTCATGAATTATGTGAGTATACCTCATTTACACATGGACATAGGCACACAACCAACACATACTGTAAGGGCTAGAAGTTCAAAGATTGTCCGGTGCTCTATTTAACTGGTGGTGAGATATATTTTCTGTTGTCTCCACAGATCTTTCCTCCCGTTTGGCATTTGTTGCACCTTCACCTTGACATCCACTGGTCAGTCTTGGAGATCCTCCACCTATTTGGCCATAAGATGCAAGGTATGTTGGGGTACTCTGAAATAGAGTATATAGGAAGGTTGGTACGTAGGTAGGTAGGTAGGTAGGTAGGTAGATAGATAGATAAATAGATACAGTGGCTCAAATAAGTATTTAACGTGTCACCATTTTTCTAATTAAATATATTTCCAAAGGTGCTATTGACATGGAAATTTCACCAGATGACTTGAAATTTTATGGCTGTAACACATTCCAAAAAAGCTGGGACAGGTGGGAAAAAAAGACTGAGAAAGTTGAGGAATGCTCATCAATCACCTGTTTGGAACATTCCACAGGTGAACAGGCTAATTGGGAAAAGGTGGGTGCCATGATTGGGTATAAAAGAAGCTTCCCTGAATTGCTCAGTCATTCACAAGCAAAGATGGGGCGAGGTTCACCTCTTTATGAACAAGTGCGTCACAAAATAGTCGAACAGTTAAAGGACAGTGATCCTCATCGTGCAATTGCAAGGAATTTAGGGATTTCATCATCTACGGTCCATAATATCATCAAAAGGTTCAGAGAATCTGGAGAAATCACTGCATGTAAGCAGGAAGGCCGAAAACCAACATTGAATGCCCGTGACCTTCGATCCCTCAGGCGGGACTGCATCAAAAACTGACATCAATGTGTAAAGGATATCACCACACTCAGGAACACTTCAGAAAACCAATGTCAGTAAATACAGTTCGGCGCTACAGCCGTAAGTGCAACTTGAAACACTACTATGCAAAGCAAAAGCCATTCATCAACAACACTCAGAAACGCCACCGGCTTCTCTGGGCCCGAGCTCATCTAAGATGGACTGATGCAATGTGGAAAAGTGTTCTGCGGTCCGATGAGTCCACATTTAAAATTGTTTAGGGAAATTGTGGATGTCGTGTCCTCCGGGCCAAAGAGGAAAAGAACCATCCGGACTGTTATGGACGCAAAGTTAAAAAGCCAGCATCTGTGATGGTATGGGACTGGGTTATTGCCAATGGCATGGGTAACTTACACATCTGTGAAGGCACCATTAATGCTGAAAGGTACATACAGGTTTTGGAGAAGCATATGCTGCCATCCAAGCAACGTCTTTTTCATGGACGCCCCTGCTTAGTTCAGCAAGACAATGCCAAACCACATTCTACACGTGTTACAACAGCATGGCTTCGTAGTAAAACTAGATACGAAACTTCATTGGAATTGGGGTTGTAGAATAAATAAACTCAGAATTTAATTTGCGTGTAATAATGTGTAACGACACAGGGAAAAAGTATTGAACATGCCAACTGGTATTTATTTAATACTTTGTACGAAAGCCTTTGTTTGCAATGACAGCTTCAAGATGCCTTCTTTATGGAGAAACTAGTCGCATGCATTGCTCTAGTGTGATTTTGGCCCAGTCCTCCACACAACCAGTCTTCAAATCTTGAACGTTCTGTGGGCTTATTTTATGGACCTTGAGTTTCAGTTCTTTTCATTGATTTTCGATAGGATTCAAGTCAGGTGATTGTCTGGGCCATTCTAGCAGCTTAAATTTTTTTTCTTTGAAACCAATTGAGAATTTCTTTGGCAGCATGTTTTGGATAATTATCCTGCTGAAATATCCACACTCGTTTCATTTTCATCATCTTCCGAGAGGGCAGCAGTCTTTTGTCAAGAATGTCTCTGTACATATGCCCATTCATCCTTCCTTCGATAATGTGAAGTTTACCAGTACCATTTGCTGAAAAGCAGCCCCACACCATTATGTTCCCACCTCCGAACTTCACTGTCTTTTTGAAACTCCCCACAGGTGGTCCTTGGCTCTTGGACAACTCTTTTGGATTATTCTTTGCACTCCTTTGTCAGAAATCTTGCGAGGGGCACCTGATCGAGGCAAATTTATGGTGGTATGATGGGCTTTCCACTTACGTATTATGGCCCCAACCGTGCTCACTAGAACATCAGTTAGGACTGAACCAGCTGATATTCATTTGCACTGACAAGGGGTTGGATTGCTGTTTGATTATGGATAGATTTTAGGTATTGTCTTGGCTGTCCATGGCTTTTTGCACCTTCATGT
Source organism: Phyllopteryx taeniolatus (assembly GCF_024500385.1). Taxonomy (NCBI): domain Eukaryota; kingdom Metazoa; phylum Chordata; class Actinopteri; order Syngnathiformes; family Syngnathidae; genus Phyllopteryx; species Phyllopteryx taeniolatus. The sequence continues at coordinate 4,693,237 of NC_084507.1, read as the reverse complement.
ATTCAATACACCTTCATGTATTCAATACTTTTTCCCTGTGCCATTTCACATTTTCACTTAATTTCTGAGCTTATTTGTTCTACTTTCTTTGTATGTATGGATTACTTTGATTGTTCCCATCTGGTGAAATTTGCAGTTCAATAGCACCTTTGGAAATATATTTGGTGAGAAAAATGGTGATGTGTTAAATACTTATTTTAGGCGCTGTAGGTAGGTAGATAGACTGAGACTTTATTTATGCTGTGAGGGAAATTAGTGTTACAGAAGGAGCAATATTCACAAATACATAAAAAATAGGAGCAACCAATAAAGTGGGGGGAAAAAAAGAAGTAGCGTACCGTATTTCACGACCATAGGGCGCACCGTATTAAAAGGCGCAGTCTCAGTTACGGGGTCTATTTCTGTATTTAACACATACATAAGGCACACCGTATTGTTGGGCGCAGGCATGGTAAAACATATGCTAGTTTAAAACATACGGTAGCATGCATGCACGCTAAAACAATGTTTTTAAAAAGGCAGCGGGAGAAAAACTGAGTTCGGTTGTACTTTATTGAAGTATTTAACAATGTACTCACATTACTTTTTGATCAATCCTCATCCACAAATCCATCAAAGTCCTCATCTTCTGTATCCGAAATGAACAGCTAGGCAAGTTCTCCATCAAACACGCCAGGTTCCCTCTCGTCATTGTCAGTCTCGTTGCCGGGGGCTCTTCAGCAATGATGCCGGCTTTCGCGAAAGCTCGGACAACAGTCAAAGCAGGTACCTTAGCCCAAGCATCCACAATCCATTCACATATGGTGGCGTAACTCGCCCGCGTTGTCTCCCAGTCTTAGTTGCACTTGGTTTTTCACAGTGGCTGTGAGATGGGCGCGCATGAGTCACAGATCAACAGGGACGGTGACACGTGGAAAAAAACATCCGGTCTCTTTACGTACACCTCACTCAGCCACTCTCTCATTTTCTACTCGTCCATCCAGCGCTTTTGATTGGCCTTAACGATGACTTCGGCTGGAAACTTTTCTTTAGGCAGCGTCTTCCTCTTAAAAATCACCGTAGGTGGCAGTTTCTGTCCATTACCATGGCAACCAAGCACAACAGCAAAAGCCGACTTCTCGTGCCCCGTTGTGCGTATTGCTACCGTGGTGGTCCCCTTCTTCTCTACAGTGTGGTTCACCGGGATGTCGAAAGTGAGCAACACCTCGTCCATGTTGGTGATGTGGTTGGGCTGGATGTGTTTGTCGGCAATCTTTTTACTGCAGTCGGAGCGGAAGATGGCCAGCTTTTCCTTGTAATCCGCCGGAAGTTGCTGCGCCACGGTAGTCCTTGCCCAGATGGATAGATGGCGCCGTTTCATGAAACAAAAGCACCAAGACGGACCTCCTTGAAAATGTTCGATTTTCATTTCTTCTGCAAGCGTTATTGCCCTCAGTCGAATGGTGACTGTAGAGACGCTTTTCCCGGCTGTTCTTTGTTCTTTAATCCATTGCTCGAGTTGGTCTTCCAACTCGCGCCACCTCGCCTTGTTTCCGCGGAAACTCAGCCTTGTCTTCTTGACTTGGCGAAGCTCATTTTCCTGCTTCCTCCACTTGCGAACCATGGATTCGTTGATCTTGAATTCTCTCACGACTGCTTGATTCCCGTGTTCTTCCACGTAACTGACAGCTTGCAGTTTAGACTGTGCTTCGTAAGCGTCTCTTTTTAGGTGGCATTTTCGGGGGTCCTTAGCCAAACCGATGTTGTTTTGCACAATGCACATACTGGCGCACTATAACTACTACGCCTTTAGCGTCCTCTGTCACACGCACCCTTCCCCCTTTACGTCCGTATGCTGTACTCAGTCACGTCCGCCTTTCCTCTATATAAGCAGCGTGTCGCCAGGAAATACTCTCAGTCAGTCAAACAGAGCGCTCATCGAAGTCACACAACAACAACTACAGATTTTGGAACTCTGTGCACACATAAGGCGTGCCGCATTATAAGGCGCCCCGTCCATTTTGGAGAAAATTTAAGACTTAAGTGGGCCTTATGGTCGTGAAAATACGGTACTCTGGCTTGGTAAAAGATGTTGAAATATGAGATGTTGCAAAAATGATTTCATTGTTACACATTAAAACATATAGGAGAAAACCTTATTGCAAGGAAAATGTGACCCTATTTAAAAGACCTGTGATTGGCTGGCAACCAGTTCAGGGTGTACCCTGCCTCCTGCCCGAAGATAGCTTCATAGGCATAGGCTCCAGCACGCCCGCGACTCTAGTGAGGAGAAGCGACTCATAAAATGGATGGATGGATTTAAAAGACACACCAGCAACTGTTTTGTGGACAGTATATCATAGTTTCTATCTTCCAGTAGGTGATTTGCATTGAGGATGGTGTGATGTGTTGTGCAGCTAGCAGTACAGGCTACAGTTCTCTGACCTTTCGCAGCGGTGAGTCCTAACCATTTTAGCTATTCTTCCGCCCAGGCCATGTGGTTTATGCACACCAGTTTGTGAACCTGACTGGAGAGAACTTGACTGATACCATTCTGTTTGAGGAGCACCTGTGCAGCCTCCTGTGTGACCTTACTGGCCTGGCCATGGGCAAGTACAGCAAGGTGGGTGTTAAGCAGTAATGCATTACATCTTTATTTTGAGTTGTACCAGTGGTATTTCTGGTTTGTATCAATTGCTAAGATATAGCTAAAGTGGATTTAAGTTATATTTTTGTTATAGAGAAGAGATGTTCTACCAAGTATTGTGATTAAAATTAATTCCATAATGATGAAAGTCGAAACAACCTTGACTAGTTGCTAATGATTTTTTCACTCCAGTTCTCATTCATCCATTCATCTTCCGTTCCGCTTATTCTCACTCCAGTACTATAATTAAAAATGAAATCACAGAAGGAGGGCATGCTTTGCAAACATCTATATTCACTGCCAATGGACAGCTCATACACCAAAGTTTACAAGTTTACACAACTTGGTCAAACAGGAAACCTGTCCTTGTTCTGGGCCCACCACACCAGTGGGTTCTTAAGCTTACTATTTTTTTTTAGGTGAGGCCGACAGAGGTTCTTAGCAGTCATCATTACCTCTGCTCCTGCACCAAAGAGCTGTGGATCCTGGTCATTCACCTTTTGCAATTTAGGAATAAAAGGCTACACTCACAGGTGATTTACATGCAAATGTGTTTATTTTTATATATTTATTTATTTATTTGCACAAATAATGTGAATATGTGTTCATTGGTTAGTTTCTCCTTTCCCCCTAGTCTTTTTGGAGCTATATGAACTCATTGTTGAGGCCTCTAATATCAGGAAAACCTGCAGCTGAACGGTTCAGTGGCCTCCCTACACACTGCAAGGACCCTCTAGGCTTCACATGGTGGCTGCTCACTCATTTAGCAATCTTAGGCCAATACAATCAAAATGGAACAATCTCGGATGAGGTAAGTGGCAAGACATCACAATGATATAACATGTACATAACATAATTCACTGGCATTTTGCTATGTATACCTACACAATTGAATATGATTCAGTACAACAAAGATTCTAATGCTCAGTTTTTATTGACACAATCATAAAGGTATTACAACCCCAATTCCAATGAAGTTGGGACGTTGTGTTAAAAATAAATAAAAACAGAATACAATGATCTCTAAATCATGTTCAACCTATATTTAATTGAATACACTACAAAGACAAGATATTTAATGTTCAAATTAATAAACTTCATTGTTTTTAGCAAATAATCATTAACTTAGAATTTTATGGCTGCAACACGTTCCAAAAAAGCTGGGACAGGTGGCAAAAAAGACTGAGAACGTTGACGAATGCTCATCAAACACCTGTTTGGAACATCCCACAGGTGAACAGACTAATTGGGCACAGGTGAGTGCCATGATTGGGCATAAAAGAAGCTTCCCTGAATTGCTCAGTCATTCACAAGCAAAGATGGGGCGAGGTTCACCTCTTTGTGAACAAGTGCATGAGAAAATAGTCGAACAGTTTAAGGACAATGTTCCTCAACGTGCAATTGCAAGGAATTAAGGGATTTCATCATCTACGGTCCATAATATCATCAAAAGGTTCAGAGAATCTGGAGAAATCACTGCGTGTAAGCGGCAAGGCCGAAAACAAACATTGAATGCCCGTGACCATCGATCCCTCAGGCGGCACTGCATCAAAAACCGACATCAATGTGTAAAAGATATCACCGCATGGGCTCAGGAACACTTCAGAAAACCAATGTCAGTAAATACAGTTCGGCGCTACATCTGTAAGTGCAACTTGAAACTCTACTATGCAAAGCAAAAGCCATTTATCAACAACACCCGGAAACGCCGCCGGCTTCTCTGAGCCCGATCTCATCTAAGATGTACTGATGAAAAATTTTCTGTGGTCCGACGAGTCCACATTTCAAATTGTTTTTGGAAATGGTGGACGTTGTATCCTCCGGGCCAAAGAGGAAAAGAACCATCCGGACTATTATAGACGCAAAGTTCAAAAGCCAGCATCTGTGATGGTATGGGGCTGTGTTAGTGCCAATGGCATGGGTAACCTACACATCTGTGAAAGCACCATTAATGCTGAAAGGTGCATAGAGGTTTTGGAGAAACATATGCTTCCATCCAAGCAATGTCTTTTTCATGGATGCCCCTGCTTATTTCAGCAAGACAATACCAAACCACATTCTGCACGTGTTACAACAGCGTGGCTTCGTAGTAAAAGAGTGCGGGTACTAGACTGGCCTGCCTGCAATCCAGACCTGTCTCCCATTGAAAATGTGTGGCGCAGTATGAAGCGTAAAATACAACAACAGAGACCCCAGACTGTTGAACAGCTGAAGCTGTACACCAAGCAAGAATGGGAAATAATTCCATCTACAAAGCTTCAACAATTAGTGTCCTCAGTTCCCAAACGTTTGTTGAACGTTGTTAAAAGAAAAGGTGATGTAACAGTGGTAAACATGACCCTTTCCCAGCTTTTTTGGAACGTGTTGCAGCCATAAAATTCTAAGTCAATGATTATTTGCTAAAAACAATAAAGTTTATCTGCTAGAACATTAAATATCTTGTCTTTGTAGTGTATTCAATTAAATATAGGTCGAACATGATTTGCAAATCATTGTATTTGGTTTTTATTTATGTTTAACACAACGTCCCAACTTCATTGGAATTGGGCTTGTACATACATGCAAATCAGTGAAATTCGCCGATTTGAACTCAAAACAGGCCATCTCCGTGAATCATACAGATCCGATGCGTTTTTCTGAGGGGGGGGGATCGCCGTTGCTGTCGTCATAGACTGTTTCGTACTCCTTCAGCGCCTACGTGGTGGCCATGTTGGGAAGGTCGTCGTTACCTTGACGGCAATGGCGCGCAACTCGCCGTGTTTACATTTAGATGACCAAAAACAAAAGCTTTCATGTATTATAGTATTTGTCTGGCACTGCCTGCCCAAACGTGGATATTTCATCTCACTTATAACTTGAGAAAACACCGTGCAGTAAATTGCAGACGTTGTAGTTTTGACTGCGCATACACACAAGCTCACACACAGCAAAATCAGAATTTGCATTTTACGTTGTAATTATAATTATTATTATTCTTTTAATTGATGTTCATGCTGTGGTTAAAAACAAATCAAATGTTACTCACTGTTTACTCAGTACTTGAGTAATTATTTCAGTTTACTTTTTACTCTTACTCAAGTAATTTTTTGGAGGACTACTTTTTACTTTTGTTTGAGTCACATTATCGTCAAGTAACAGTATTCTTACTTGAGTACAATATTTGGTTACTCTACCCACCCCATTGTCTATTGTTACTCTTACGTTGAAACAACATTTTTGCTCATCAGATCAGCCAGTGTGGTATTTGTTGAAGTGCTGGAGGTCGTGGCCCTGGTTGTGGTACCAGTGGAACAGTAAAGCACACAAAACTTCGGTGACAAATTGATTCGCTAGTACATGTTGCATTAATTAGGAAACACGCCTACATTTATCGAATTAGTTTACGGATGTTAAAGTTAAATGTATTAAGCGACGGAGCGATTTTTGGGATAATGTACTCTTCAGAGTCTTCCACATTGCTTAATTTATGTTAAAATCAAAAACATCCTCTGCGGGAGCTCGGGGGATCCCCCCAGATTCCCCTACAGTGTTTTTTTTTTTTTTTTTTGTATTTCTTTTTTGGTCACCTTTTCCATGCCTTTGGTGTTTGCATGTTTTATATTAATAATAGTATGTAGGCCTGTCACGATAATTAGTATATCGACTGATTGTTCGAAAATAAAATGGTCAACGATAGTTTTTCTGGACTCAATAAATGGTCATTGTTGTGGTGAGCCGCCGTGCGGATCACAAAGTGAACTGACAGAGTTGGAAGGCTGAATCATTAGCCGCTATTGGACTCATTACAATTAAGTACTTTTATTGTCAATTCTTCAATATGCGTAACACAGACAGGATTGAAATTACGGTACTCAAGGGCCCACGGTGCTCCAAAAGACAGTACAAATAGTAACAATATAACAAATAAATAAACTATAGTATGTACAGTATAAAAAGTATTAATTGAATGTGCAAATATCAAAGGTCAGGTGACGTGTGCAACATAGTCAAGGTCAGAGAACCAAGGCAAATAAGACGTTTATAAATTAGGTTACAAAACCCCAATGCTGGTCGCACCAGCCACTTTCTTTTGCATGTTTGCGGGGCATCAGAATTCAGGTGGGTAGAGGACAGAAGAGATAAAGGGGGCAGAGCGGCCAGAGAGTTCAGACTCCTGACAGCCTGATGAATGAGTTGGCTCCGCAGTCTCCTGCCTGATGGCAACAGACTGAAGAGGCTGTGTGACGGATGGGTGGCATCCCCCGCTATGAGGAGGGCTTTGCGGGTGAGGCGGGTGCTGTAGATGTTCTGCAGGGAGGGAAGAGAGGTTCTGATGATCTTGCTGCCCTCTCTATGCGATGGAGAGTCTTGCGGCAGGATGCAGTGCAGGCACCGTACCACACGGTGATGCAGTTGGTCAAGATGCTCTCTATGGCCCCTCTGTAGAACAAGCACACGATGGGGGTTGGGGCTCTGGCCCTTCTCAGCTTGCGCAGGAAATAGAGACGCTGGTGAGCTTTTCAGTGATGAGATGTTGGTGGTCCAGGAGAGGTAGTCGGTGATGTGCACTCCCGGGAACTGCTCACCCTCTCCACCGAAGCACTGTTGATTTTCAGGGGAGCATGCTGAGAGTGCGCTCTCCTGAAGTCCACAACAATCCCCTTGTTTTTTTCCACGCTCAGGGAGAGATTGTTGTCCCTGAGCCACCCGGCCAGGCGGGTCACCTCACACCTGTAGTCTGTCTCATCCCTGTTGCTGATGAGACCCACCACAGTTGTGTCATCTGCAAACTTGATGAAGAGGTTGGAGCTGTATGTCGGTGCGCAGTCATAGGTCAGCAGGGTAAGAGGAGGGGGCTCAACACACAACCTTGAAGGGCCGGCGGAGTGGTACACACTTGCCGGTGTTGGCTACGTCCAATGCTCCACAGTCTTGCTCCATATGCAGCGTGTAGATTCACACAACATAGACACTTAAGGGAAAGTTAACTGTTTGTTGTGTTTGCTAGCCCGGCCGCAAGCGAGCTAACGAGCTAGTGAGTAAAGGAGCTAAACAGCTTGCTCCACCACAGCAAAGTCGTTTAAAATGTCAGTGCCTCTCCGAGTTGTTGTGTGTGTTAGTCCCCAATTAACACAAATACGGGAACGTTAACTGTTTATCCAGCATAACGTCAGTGGGACGTTTTTCAGCCAATAATTGACTACAGCGCACGCCAACGTATATTTGATTGACAGGTGTAGGGCTCGTCTTGCGGCACGGTGGGCGACTGGTTAGAGCGTCAGCCTCACAGGTCTGAGGACCCGGGTTCAATCCCCGGCCCCGCCTGTGTGGAGTTTGCATGTTCTCCCCGTCCCTGCGTGGGTTTTCTCCGCGCACACCGGTTTCCTCCCACATCCCAAAAACATGCATTAATTGGAGACTCTAAATTGCCCGTAGGCATGACTGTGAGTGCGAATGGTTGTTTGTTTCGATGTGCCCTGCGATTGGCTGGCAACCAGTTCAGGGTGTACCCCGCCTCCTGCCCGATGATAGCTGGGATAGGCTCCAGCGCTCCTGTGACCCTTGTGAGGATAAGCGGCTCAGATAATGGATGGATGGATAGACGACTTAAGCCATATATATATAAACAAGATCTGCATCGAAAAATTATCGTGACAGGCCTAATAGTATCTAAATAGTAATTGTTTTTCAATACAATTCTTTTGTGTTTTGTACTTTTTAATCCATGCTTGTAGAAATCCCTAGATGACAACTGGACATTCGTGGAAGAGTTGCTTAAATTCACTTGTAAGCCACAGGTCAGCGTCTTCATATGTCAAATATGTTGGGGAAAAAAGTATTTTTATTTGGTCTATGTTGATAACTGCACCACTCTTTATGTATGTGTTTGTACAAACACAGCGAGATCTTGGAGAGGAGCAAGTCAGGATGCATGTGCACTGCTGTCTTTCTCTCTGTCTCCTCTGGATCCCCAGTACCACTGCTGTCTCCACCCTCTGGGACTACTACAGCAAAAACCTGGTCAGTTGAAATATTTTGTTCAGTGAAATACTTTACATCCATAGTAGGGTTGGGAACAATAAACCGATGCAACTAGATAGCCGTTCCTAAAGGCGAGAGATATGACTGTATCGGGAGCAGACTCTGTTATCGAGACAAAATTCGCCAGGAATCCTTAGATACATCGGTTGTAGGTTGGGCATCATTTGAATTTGAGAGATTCCGGTCCCGATTCCGATTCCAAACGATTCTCGATTCAAATTTTTTTAGGGCGCTGGGTCAAAAAAGCTTGCATGGTTTAAATAAAGAATGTCCAAATTATGAACATCCATTTTCTTAGCAGCCCACAGCATAAATTAAAATGAACATTTGACTCAGGGTTCTTTGTAACCAGTATCAACATCAAGCCTATGAACGAAAAGGCAATGTGTGTGGAACTAAACCAATTGACATAATATTCATTAATTATTGTTTCAGCTAAAAGTTAAATATAGCACTGTTAAAATCATTATTTGTGACTGTTTTATCATGTTGAATGGTTAATATGGGCAAGTTTTAACTTGACTTCCTGTTTTAAGCATGTAGCCTTTTTATTTGGAAGGGTACGCACCGGAACGCAGCATTTTGGCACGAAAAATAACTTCACACGACACCAGTAAAAACGAAAGTGGTTCGATGTACTGTCAAATTGTCTGAAACGCCTTTGGAGCTTGTAGTAGAGAAATGAACATTCAATTCACAGAATTGTGGCAAGGCACAGATCTGGTGCGCTTGAGGTTCCTAGGAGCAAAATGACCTCTATAATCCTTAAATGGAAGACGTTTGGGATGACCAGAACCCTTCCTGAAGCTGGCCGTCCTGCCAAACTGAGCAATCGGGGGAGAAGAGCCTTGGTGAAAGATGTAAAGTAGAACCCAAAGATCACTGTGGCTGAGCTCCAGAGATGCAGTCGGGAGATGGGCGAAAGTTCTAGAAAGTCAATGACTGCAGGCTTCCACCAGTCGGGGCTTTATGGCAGAGTGGCCCGACGGAAGCCTCTCCTCAGTCAAGACACATGAAAGTCCGCATGGAGTTTGCTTAAAAAACAACTGAAGTACTCCAAGATGGTGAGAAATAAGATTCTCTGGTCTGATGAGACCAAGATAGAACATTTTGGCCTTAATTCTAAGCGGTATGTGTGGAGAAAACCAGGCGCTGCTCATCACCTGTCCAATAGAGTCCCAACAGTGAAGCATGGTGGTGGCAGCATCATGCTGCTGGGGTGTTTTTCAGCTGCAGGGACAGGACAACTGGTTGCAATCGAAGAAAAGATGAATGCGGTCAAGTACAGGGATAGCCTGGACGAAAACCTTCTCCAGAGTGCTCAGACTGGGCTGAAGGTTCACCTTCCAACAAGACAATGACCCTAAGCACACAGCTAAAATAACAAAGGAGTGGCTTCAGAACAAATCAATAACTGTTCTTGAATGTCCCAGCCAGAGCCCTGACTTAAACCCAATTCAACATCTCTGGAGAGACCTGAAAATGGCTGTCCACCAAAATTCACCATCCAACCTGACAGAACTGGAGAGGATCTGCAAGGAGGAATGGCAGGGGATCCCCAAATCCAGGTGTGAAAAACTTGCATCATCCCCAAAAAGACTCATGGCTGTATTAGCTCAAAAGGGGTCTTCTACTAAATACAGAGCAAAGGGTCTGAATATTTATGGCTGTGTGATTTCATCCATCCATTTTCTTCACGGCTTCTCCTCACTAGGGTCGCGGGAGCCTCTCCCCGCTATCATCGGGCAGGAGGCTGGGTACACTCTGAACTGATTGCCAGCAAATCGCAGGGCACAAACAAAGAAACAACCATTCACACTCACATTCACACCTACGGGCAATTTAAAGTTGTCAAACTCCACACAGGCGGGGCCGGGGATTGAACCCTGGTCCTCAGAACTGTGAGCCAGACGCTGTAACCAGTCATTCACCATGCCACCTCAATAAAACCAATAACAAAAATATACATTTTATTTTCAAAATAACCACTGCTTAAACAAGCATATTGTACATTTGAATAGATTAAATTAAAGACAAATAGAAGACCATGAAAATTAATCTCAATCAATATTAAATACAAATTATACTTTTAAAGTGCAAAATAACAAAGTTCAATTCAGGTATTTTTTTTAACTTTCAGTATATGGTGGAAACATTTGCTTTCTCCACGCGTGGCAATACACTTTTGAACTTCTTGATGCAACTTGGGTTTCATTTTATTGACAATCGCTGTTCCCATTGTGCACGTCTTGACCTCTGAGAGGCAGCATGTTACACGCTATGAGATACTTACTTGCAGTAACAAAGAATGTAGAAGACGTCACGATCGAAAATTATTTTCACTCCTTTTCCACAGAATTTGAGGAATATATGCCAGTGTATTGTTATATTGCCTGTTTGTATGTGTTAATACAGCGTTTGTGTACCAATATTAATTCTTTTGAGAAATATAGGTGCCGTGAGTTTGATGCCAATATTTGTTAGCTCGTCAATAGTGTTTTATATTCCTTATGTGCGAGCTTTGAGCTAGCGATTTTTGTGAACATAAATGAAGAAGGAAACAAAGGCTGTGATTTATTTGAACATTCAATAGGTGTAATTCTTTTATGTGTGTTTAGATTTACAGTGAACTTCAACCGTAGTGTCAATAAACGACTTTAAGCAAGCAACATTTACTCTTATGGCTTGCTACTATGTTAGCACCTTAGAAACCGGTTGTCGTGATCACGTGTGCTCTGCATGCCCTCAGGGCGCTGCTGGATACAAGTGCTGGAGTGGCGCATGGAATGGACTGCTGGTATAAACTTGGTAAAATCTGAGATTGTCGATCTGATTTGATACAGTTGTTTTTTTAAAATTTATTTTTATTTTATTTTATTTATTTTTCTTTTTTTGCTGACATCGGACCAATTTCCGAGCTCAAAGATCGGATTGGGACACCATTAATAAGAATAGATAAAATATTTTGTTAATATAGTCAACCAGAGCTGCAAGGCATGCAAAGCTATCAATGTCGTTTCAGCATCGTTCTTGTCATAATGTGTTGCGTGCAGGGATCTTGTTTGATGTGGGTCCCATGTCTGAGACACAAAAAAAATAGCAGGGACGTATAAAGCACAATCAGTCTGTTTTTAGGAAGCAAAGCTATGGCTTAGTACCCCATTGTGGTGGTGGAAATCCAGTGTATGATTTTTTTGAATTTATTTATTTATTTATTATTTTTGACGAGACAGGGCTATTTGGACGCATATGCGCCCTAATTTCAGAATGGTGCTGCAAAAAAAAATTATAATAAGTGCTGCGTAGGGGTGCCCAGTAACAGGAAAAAAAAACATTTCCATGACTTGAAAGCACACACATGAAACCCATTGTGGTCTCTAAACCAATCAGAGATAGTGAAGGGCGGGGATCCTCCGTCTGATTGGCCGTGTGCGTGTCTGCATGTGAGTTTGCTTTTGAAATGCGGTCACTTGCGTACACTTAAGTTTTCTGGTGGCAAGCTGGTAGCTGCACAGTTAATGAAATTAAGGGCATTAATTTCAAAGCCTAACGCCATCGTGACGATGTGGGAACATTTTGTATTCAAGCCAGATGATTGCGGTCATCCCGCGAACACCAACGAGCTGGTATGTCGAATTTGTATGAAGTCGCAACAACACAACTTCATTCCTCAAAGTGGACAAAATCCATTTTCAGCACAACCATCCCATGCAATTTCTTCAGCTGGGAAAAAAGAAACACAGCGGGACATTTCCCGTTATTGAAAATTTTTGACATTTCCTAAATTCCTTTAGTTTTTTTATAAAGGTATAGGTAAAACTAATTATGCATATCCAATTAATAACCATGAATGGCAAATGCATTCGCACTTTATTTGAATAAAGTGCAACTAACATCTCTTCATCTTGGATTAACAGGTTTACCTGCAACTACTGATGTTGTTTTTCAAGATAGAAATTAAATACAAATGTTAAGAATAAAACACACTTACAGTAATTGAACACAAAATACGTAATGCTAAAATGTTCTAATCATATTTATTTATTTATTGACTTTCTGTCACAATGTGTGCCGTAATGGTTACGGAGGTCTGAGTAGGTTGTGACAGCACAACTATCTGTCGTGTTAGTGTTTTGGTGAAGTATGTCCGTGATGGAATTTTGTATCTTGGCTCAACCTTTTAGCTCTCATGCTGTCATCACGAGAACCTGATTGAAATGTCTCATGAATTGATTTTTGCCTCGATCGCTTCTTGGTTCCCGGTGACTGAACATCAATTTAGTGGCTTCCATCCATCCATCTTCTTTCACCGCCTGTCCTCACTAGGGTCGCGGGCTGCTGGAGCCTATCCCAGCTATCTTCGGGCAGGAGGCGGGGAACACCCTGAACCGGTCGTCAGCCAATCGCAGGGCACATAGAAACAAACAACCATTCACACACGGGCAATTTCGAGTCTTCAATCAAGCTACCATGCATGTTTTTGGGATGTGGGAGGAAACCGGAGTGTCCGGAGAAAACCCACCGAGGCACGGGGAGAACATGCAAACTCCACACAGGTGGGGCCGGGATTTGAACGCCAGTCTCCAGAACTGTGAGGCAGATGTGCTAACCGGTCGTACACCGGCCGGCTTTAATGGCTTCAAGTTCTCTTATTACTCGTATTCCCCATCTTGCAGACAACCCTGAATTTTTTTATTTTGATGACTGCAAAACCAAAATGTGTCTATATTTCTGATTTAAGCTTTGCAGGACATCCGACTGGTTAAGTTTAGCACTATGCTCAATGTGCTGCAATATTTTCTGCACTGCGCATGCGCATCTCCCATGATCCCCTACGCACTTTTCAAGGGATCATAATTAATCAATCGTTACATGTGTGTGTATGTATGTATATGTATAAAATTGTATGTGTGCGTGCGTGTGTGTTTGTGTGTCTTAGGGCTGCATGATATTGTGAAAAAATTATATTAACCTGAAATATATATTGCGATGTGATATAATACAGGATTAGTGTTGGGAAAGTTCATGTTCTACGGAAACTAGTTCAAAGTTCAGTTCATCATTCCAAAAACAAAGTTCATAGCTCAAACAATTCATAGTTAATAATTAAAAGTTTGGAACTAAGCTCACTGGTCCAAAAACTAACTTTTTTTCAATATGTTGCTGACGGGCTATTACCATCAAAATACTGGCATTTCATTTTGCCATTGTTGCCACCCATTCAGTCCGCACTAATCGCCAGCTGCAGCTTTCACCCTACAATCTCAAAAACATAAGCCTTTTGATGATATTATGGACCGTAGATGATGAAATCCCTAAATTCCTTGTAATTGTACGTTGAGGAACATTGTCCTTAAACTGTTCGACTATTTTCTCATGCACTTGTTCACAAAGAGGTGAACCTCGCCCCATCTTTGCCTGTGAATGACTGAGCAATTCAGGGAAGCTCCTTTTATACCCAATCATGGCACCCACCTGTTCCAAATTAGCCTGGTCAGACATGGCGTTCTGTGTGGACGCGTATCATTTTATCTTTATATCTCTAAACACTTATTAATTGGCCTGTTATTTTGTTGTGCAAGGTTGGTTACTCTGCGAAAAAGTGGTTCCATCCAGACCTATGTGACAAGTGTATTGTTGCACCAAATCACTTATTTCGATGTTTTGCGACTGCTTGTGACGATAAGTTAGTAATTAGCTTTGACGTCTTTGCCTATCCACTCTTCGTCCTCCCTTCATGACACTTTTGTAAGAAGCATGGTAAGAAGTCTAGCTTATTCGCCACCATGGAGGCTTTGATCAGTGACTTATAGTGCATTGAAACCGGAAGCAAAGAGAACTTACTTTTACCCTGACATGAGGAATAATCGTGATTAATAATTGTCATTACAATATTGATCTAAATTATCATGATTTTATTTTGGCCATAATGGTACAGCCCTATCTACTGTTATATTACAAAACAAAATAAATTGCATATTATCAATGTGATCGTACAGTGTTTTAACTAAAGCGTTCTGATACAAATAATTATTTTCCTGGTGATCAATTTTTACAATTATGTACTGTGTTACAAAAGAATACATTCACTCCCATTTATGCAGTGTCCCTGAACGCACCTCCGGGACTCACGCAGCTCCCGCGTGCCTGTCTACTTTCATTCTGAAGAGCGAAAATAGGAATTGCAGCAGCCATACATTCTTTCTATTATCATATCCAAACAGTTCCCGCTGGTGGTCACTTTTAATATTACAGTTGATTCACTGTATATTCCAGGACACCAACATTGCAGCAGACCCTGCGATGTGACTTTTGCGCACACTGGGGGCAACAACACGTACATCGTGATGACGATGCTCAAACAAAATATCGTGCAGCCCTACAGCGCGACGTTTTTTTTTTAACTTCATTGATAAAATAATCATTAGTTGTAGCCCCAGAATTTATTATTACAGTGTTTCCCTGCAATAGTCATTATTCACTACTCATGAATTCACCCATTTGCTGATCTTTTTGGAGCCTATCTTCCGTTGTTTTTGCTGAAAAACTGTTATTCACTTTAATTCAAAGTTCCGTCAAATATGAAATTCTTAATTTGACGCCATCTTGTAGGAGCAATAGGCAATTATAAACCTTTGGGAGGGGGGCTTCAATTACTTACAGATTTTCACTAGTCATGACAAAGCTATCTTATGATTATTTATTTATTTATTTTCTTTCTGGACACACTTATTAACATTTTGTTGATTTGCCCAATTTAAAATGCTTATAGCCACTTTGATGTTATTTCCAAAGTTTTATATATTTTAATTTCCTGTTCTGTCTCCCCAATCCAGGGTGCCTCATTCACTGTGCCGTGGCTTGGAGTGAGCGGCCTGGGCACTTTGTGTAAGACACCCCTGTCTCTGTTGGAGCAGGCACGCAACTGTTGTTTGCCTTCTCCCCTCCGCTCCTCAGGACACACCCAGTTGTACCTTTCAGCCAGTTCATTCCACATCTTCCTGCGAGTGCTCTCCCTGTGCCTGTCTCAGGACAGGGTTGGGGGAGTACCACAGAGACAGATCAAAGCAAGGTAAAGCTTGAACGTTGACACGAAACCAAATCTCATTGTGTCAATGTGTATAAACACAACAGAACCAACATACTGCTTAATACAATAATGGCATATTACTGTACTTTTCAGTCTTAATGGGAAGATCCTAGCTTTCATGCATATTTTGATGTTTACTTGGTCTCCCAGTGGAGCAGGTGTTTCGGGAGTCAACCCCCTGCTCTTCATTCCAGAGAAACAAAATAGAATTGTGGTGTGCTTTCAGAGAGTGTCCTCTTCTTGGTCACTGATTCTCAACCAGAGTGCCTTAGCACTGTACTATTAGAACCATTCATTCATTCATAGGCTGTTTCGTACTCCTTGAACGCTGGCAGCTAGATCCATTCCACACATTCACCATCCACACACAGATGTAATTGTGACTATAACTCTGCGGCGGACTAATACGCGGCCTGAGGTTCCACCTGTGCGCTCGGCACCTGGTTTGGGTAAGTCACAGGAGTTGACGAGACCAGGAAAAAAACCTCAGCCGCTTCTGCTCTTAAGAATTAACGGTACTTTTACTCCGTTACAATGATCCAAATGTTGCTCGCTACTTTCATTTATCAATTATTGCTTATTTATCAACTATTTTGTGCGTGAGACTCGACTTCGACTTCCGCATCGGGCGCTGTTTGCGCCAATCCAGTTTAAGCGCGAGTGACGTTTAAGTCTAGTTCACCAATCAAACGACACAAGAAAGTCACATGACCTCACACGTCTTCCATTGGGCTTCCCGGACATGGGTATTATCACTAGATAAGCCTGCCCCGCTGATCGTCATGTGTCCATGGGGGTCGTGTTGAGAAAGTCGTTGTTACCATGAAGGCAACGGCCAAAGGTATGCACCGGAATTCAGCATTTTGGCACGAAACGTAACTTCATACGAAACTGGTGAATTTTGAAAACGCAAGTAAACCGAGACGGCAAGAAAAAGAGTAATAAATGGAACTAAATACTATAAAACTTTGATTCCTTTACCTACCCACTGATGAGGCACAAGGTTAGTGTTTGTGATACTGTGAGACATTAATGTGAATTTTGTCCCAATTCATTGTGATGTAAAGGCACTAGTCTTTGATGCCCAACCCTAACTACAGTCGTTTCCATCCTTTTTGCAAATTCAACCACCATCAGTACCTCCATATTTCCTTCCAGGATACCGAACTTCCCCATCACGTCTACTCTCGTTCCTTCACCATGTCCATTACAATCTGCACCAATCACGAATCTCTCTGTCTTGGATGCGCAGAACTTCTTTGTCTAGTTCCTTCCAGAATTTCTCTTTCACCTCTAGGTCACATTCCACCTGTGGGGCATAGCCACTAATCACATGATACATAACACCCTCAATTTCAAGTTTCAGCCTCATCACTCAATCTGATACTCTTTTCATCTCCAAGACATTCTTAGCTAACTCTTCCTTTAAAATAACCTCTACTCTATTTCTTTTCCCTTCTACACCAGGGTAAAATAATTTGAACCCTGCCCCTAAACTTCTAGCCTTACTGCCTTTCCACCCGGTCTCCTGGACACACAATTTGTTCAACCTTTCTCCTAATCATCATGTCAACCAACTCGCGAGCGTTTCCTGTCATAGTCCCAACATTCAAAGTCCCCACATTCAGTTCTAGACTCTGCTTTCCCCTTCTCTTCCTGCCTTAAGAACCCGCTTTCCACCTCTCCTTTCTCTTCGATCCACAGTAGTCGAATTTCCACCGGCGCCCTGTAGGTTAACGGCGCCGGTGGCAGACGTTAACTCAGGCCACGACCAATCCGGTATGGAATTCTTTGGATGAATGCTCGTATTTGTTTGGCAAATTTTTCAGCCGGATGGTTCCTGACGCAACCCTCTTCATTTATCCAGGCTTGGGAAAGGCCTACAGTTTGCACTGGCTTGTGCCATCGGGCTGCATTACTATTCATGGGTACCATGGAAAATGAAACAGTTTCACGTAATTTGTCCCAAAATATTTATTTATTAATTAGAATCTGTCTCTGTTCATCTATCTATGCCAGCACTGTATACATGCAGAAAAATTAAATGCTCTTCAATTAGATGGCAGACGGTACAACTAACTTGTGTATCCACCTGTTGCCATTCAAACGAGAGAATAAGTCATGGCTTCCTGCACTTGCATAGCTTGGTTTTCAATTAAACAGGCCCAGATTTCACACTCGTTACATTTGTGAGTAAATTGAGATGAGATCATGATCATTATTTCAGTATTCATACCTTTTGTTGACATTTTTGTTTGGTGTTGTGCTGTGGGATTTTTCTCATGAAAAATTGGTGCCTTGAGGTTGCGAAGCACTGTTCGAGGTGATAGTCATGTGTGTGTAAGAAAGCCAATCACAGAGTCCTGGTTCATTGAATAGTACATACAGGCTGGGTACCAAATTGAGGCAGCCATAGATAAGTCTGCCTAATGACTTCCCTCTGTCTGGAATGTGCTCAGTAGCATTGCAGACATGGGGGCTAATTAGCTAACGAGCGTGGTGGTTAAGTCGCCTTAGCAAAGCTGTGGTGCTTTCCAACATGGATAGCAAGGGGGGCTTGTGTGGTGGCGGGCTGTAGGATGTGTGTGTTAAGCCAGACTAGGCTGGAACACGTCCAGATCCCCCCCTTCCTTCCATTCCTTCAACCAAGGCTCCTGTATTGCTCCCTCCTTTCCCCCCCCCAGGAGACTCAACAGTATCCCTACAATATTTGGGTAATCTCGACTGGGCTAATGAGACATCTATGATGGCCACGTTAATGTGAGATACGTGGGCCATGTTGATCTCCAGAAACAGGAATTTGGAACATCTGCTTGACTGCTTGGAAATAAACAAAAAGAAAAATGGGGAAAACACCAACAATCCCTACTATATCGATGATATCCCATTTGGTGTCAGATGTTCTTCTATTGAAATGTCTGGCTACTCACTACTCCTTTTACAGTCCAAATACAGTGGTACCTTGACTTCAGAGTTGAATTTGTTCCATGATGAAGCCCATTTACTTGTACTGTATATCAAATCAATTTTCTCCATTGAAATTCATTCATTGGGATTAATAAAGTGCCTATCTATCCATCTGTTGAGCCGTGAGACTCTTGCCAAGCTGTCACACCCCCACCGGACAACGTGAACTCCCCAAGCTAAGGTGACCGGGAGATTTTAAATTTATAAATTATGAAAAATCATTCTCTGTCTTACTTCTACTATTTCAATTATACCAGTACTTCTGACACTAGTTTTTCTTGGGACAAGTCATTGTTGGTATTTTGACCCTAGCAGCATCACAACTCATTCCTGTAGGCTCATATGTCTGTTTGTATGTGGCTTTGGGATGGTGGAATGTAGGCTACATTTTTTTTCTTACCTGGTGAGCAGAATGCGAATGGGAAGCGTGGCAGAGTGTGTGTACGTGTATGTTTGTGTGTTTTTATCGATCCTTCTCTGGTGTTGCAGTAAATTGGTTTGGCCGTAGAGAGGGACCAAGCGCCTACTGCTGTGTGTCTGAGTGTCTCTGACATTTAACATGATCTTTAAAGGCATTTCTCCACAGTGCCCCCAGGATCTAACAGCATGCTGGGTGTTTCGCTATTCTTATTCTCTCTCCCACTTTATTCATGCCTCCTGCAACCCATCCCCAAACACACACACACACACACACACAAGGCAGGCCGGCCAGCCCAGATTTTCACCTCAGTGCTGTTAGGGTGATGGAGGCAGGTGGTAGAGAATATCATGGGACTGGAAATTTTAGTGACCGCAAACTAAAAAAAAGCGCATGCGTGGAACTAAATTGAAATTGAACATTTGAGAATTTTGCCTTTAATGTCACACTAATTTTTAAAAACTGTCTTTTAGTGAACCACACTATAAAAAGATGTGTTCACTGTTCTTATGCCCTATCACTAGTATTACTGTCCTTTTTCAGGATTTTCTCTAAGTTTTCCTCAAAGAAGATGCAGGAGCTGTCGGAGGCTGGCCTCATGAACTTCCTGCTACTGTTTCTGGTGATTGCCAGGAAGGTGGAGCTGGAGGATGTTGCCAGTAAAACCTGTGAGCTGCTAGGTTTCCTGCCATCTGACTGTCCCCCAGGACACCGCACGCTGGTGTGGAAGGGACAACTGGCACTGGTGTTGTTATTTCAGGTATCTTTAATCATCAAAAAACAATAAACAAAAGTAGCTGCTGACTAATTTTGAAACATGGTCCAGTAAGGAACATTTTAATCATCTGTGTAAGACTTTTCAAACTTTGTGTTGATCCAGGAGAAGGGCTTGGATGTTGGCCCACTAGCTAGTGGGCTGGCCTCATCATTCAATGATACCGCTAAGGAGTTCTACAATAAAACTACAGAGATGTCTCGTAAACTTGCCCTCTGGGGGCCTCTTGGATCATACCTGGAGGGGGTGGCTGAAGTGTTCGAAACAAGCACCAGGCTCAACCTATCAGAGGAAAAACTTCTCAATGAAGGCTTTGTTTGGTTGCTGCCAGCCTGCCGTCAGCACGAACTAAACTCTTTACTTGGCTTTCTCCAGACTGTCCTCGCCCAGCTCAGGTGAGAGAATAAGCATCTCACAGGATTTCTCATGTTTTCTTTCTTCCACTGATAACTACTCTCACTCTGTAAGCCCCTTTCACATTAGCCATCTGTGGTAGTTACAGGCTTGAAGTCTACCTGCAAATTTGCCAGCTTTTGAAATAGTAATACACCTGGAATGCCACCAGAAAGTGGGAAATTTTGCTACCAGGAATCATTGCTAATGGCCCTTTGTGTTATAAGCAATCGTTGTTGTCTCAGACGCTGGTACTGATGTCACCACACATCTAATTATCTGTGCTTTTGGACACAATTAATGAATTTTGTCTGAAAGGGACTAGTGAATAAATGCCCGCCTACCTACAACTACACCAGTGGTGCCACAATTCTATACCTATGGGGATGGGATTTTTGGGGCCAATGCTGATACCGATACTGGGTGTTAAAAAAGTCAATATCTGATATATTGACCGATAACCAATATATCAGCCGATATATGAAGTAAGAACATTGGTATACACAGGATATATACTGTACATGAAAACTTATTATTTTAATATCCAAAATATTATTCAAAAGAAAAAAGCAAAACACTACTAATTCACATTTTAGCAATATCAATTAGTCATATTTACTCGGTGTTGAAAAGATCCGTCTGAGCCACTGGGAGTTTGCAAAGAGCTCAAAAGTAAATGCTGACGCAAACATTAACAAGTGAAAAAAAAGACAAACTGTTGTCTGTATGTACAGTAGAATAGTAGAACAGTTGAACATTATGAGAGTAGAATATTATGAAAATTATGTTTTTAAAAATCATCCCTCTCTGACACCATTTTATGCCTAGAATTTTATTTTAATTA
The DNA here is from genome assembly GCF_024500385.1 of Phyllopteryx taeniolatus. Classification (NCBI taxonomy): domain Eukaryota; kingdom Metazoa; phylum Chordata; class Actinopteri; order Syngnathiformes; family Syngnathidae; genus Phyllopteryx; species Phyllopteryx taeniolatus. Next base: position 4,672,103 of record NC_084507.1, on the reverse strand, counting down.
TTGTTTTAAAACCGAATGGTTGTTTGTTTATATGCGCCCTGCGATTGGCTGGCGACCAGTCAGGGATAGGCTCCAGTTTTCTAACGCTAATATATCAGAATTAACACTACTTTATTGATGGTCAATAAATTAAATTGTCTTGCAACTGGAACAACATTAATGTAAAATAAATAAATTCTAGACAAAGAAATGTGAAAAAAAATCACTATCATATTGTTACACATTATATAAACCAGGGGTATTCAAATAAGATTTAAAAAGGTCCAGATCGAGAACATTTTGTGAAGCAAAGGTCCGGAAGATCATATAGCATCTTTTTATTGTGATATATAATTAAGTAGGCTGCGTAGTCATTGTGTCTACGTCTGCTTGGAATCAATACCTCAGTCAAATCGAAACGATTCATTACAATTGAAAAACCTTTTGGCATTTATTATTGTCAAGTAACAGTAACAAATGTATGACAGCTGATACAGTATGTACTGTTGTGCTCATAAGTTTACATGCACTAGCAGAATTTTGGGAATATTATTGTTTAAATGTGGTTGATGACTGAACAAGAACCATCTCATTATTTTCTTTATTTTTGTTTTGTTTAATGGTTTTACTTTTCTGAAATGCCTGATTTAAGCCCATTAAAATATTGATTTGTTTTGGCTCCTAATGGAGTTTCATGAACAGTATGCACTTTTAATAACTGGAACAGTATAATCAAAAATGACTCGGGTAGTTCCACTTCAGTTGTTTTGGAGAGTGCAATTTGTTCCAAATTTGCTCTTGCTTTATCACTAATTTGTCTGTTTCTCCGTTTTTCCATGTTTAACTCAAATTACGTTCACGCTGTAGTATTTTGTGTGCACTGTATACACTGTAATGCTGCACCGCTTAAAATATAAACGCCCCTTATGTCTCAAATCATAACCTTTCTTTTATGGCTATAGTTGTGGGTCCGTATGGGACTGCTTCCGCCAGTTAGTGGCCTCCACGATAGGGTTGTATGGCATGACTGACGGTTTTATATAATACTATGAATCATATCATAATACGATTGCACAGCACAACAGGGGCACACTAAGGAGCCAGCTATACCTCTGGCGCACGGCGATGGGAACGATTGCAAGTTAGAAGCAACACCGGAGAGGTAAAAGGTGCAAAGTAACGTTCATACTATATAGCCAAAATAAATTTTAAAATAAATTAAAGGTTGGACCTTATCGATACTCCGATCTTTAATAATTTAGTCCCAGGGATAATTGAATACCGGGGCTTGGTAGCCATTCCTACTAGATTTTAAGTAACAATTGAGCTGCTACAGTATATGGTATGCTGTATAGTAGTTTTAATATTAATGGTGGACATTGGAGGCACGTGAAAGACATGACCGATCAGTAAGTATTGTGGTAATTTGGCTCTATATAGGGTTGGGCATTTAGTATAGAGAATCGATTAGAACCGGGACAAACTTTCCCATTCTCCTGGAATTGTTCAGATTTAAAAGGTTTGGAGCCTATCCCAGTTATCTTCGGGGGAGAGGTGGGGTACACCTTGAACTGGTTGCCAGCAAATTGCAGGGCACATATAAACAAACACGCATTCATACTCACATTCACACCTAAGGGCAATTTAGAGTCTTCAATCAACCTATGTTTTTGGGATGTGAGAGGAAACCGGAGTTCCCGGAGAAAACCCACCGCATGGTGGTCGACTGGTTAGCACATCTGCCTCACAGTTCTGGGGAGCGGGGTTCAATTCCCGGCTACGCCTGTGTGGAGTTTGCATGTTCTCCCCGTGCCTGCATGGGTTTTAAGGTGAGAGCCACAACGGGGATGTAGCAGAGGTAAAACTAGATGAATGATAGTATTCATTTACAGCGGAACCTCGCTAGAATGGACCAAAAGGGGCGGGGGGTCGTCTGATATAGCCGATTGTCTGTCACCCGTATTACTGTACAGTACAACATTTTTGTTTCGTATGTTTTTTTTTGTGTTCTCTTAAACGCCCAGTGCAGTACAGTACAACGTTATTGTGAATAAATATAAAAAACCTTGGAAATGTTTGAAAGTTTCACATTTTATCCAAACTTACCACGTAGATGTGCTTGGTCATGGTGACGTTGTTGTACAGTACTCATCATAGGCGAGTCGCTTTCATGAGCCGCGAGGAATTCGTCTGCTTCCTAGTTCCAAATATGTTGCTAAAAGCGAACGGCTTGACAAAAAAAAAAATAATAATAATAATAATTCCTGTACCAAAAGAGCATGTTCCAGACTCCAAAGACTTCTCTTTTGTACTCCTCATAGTTAATGCTGCAGCCATGCCGCTCTATCTCTGCTCCGTGTAATAATCAATAGACACAATCCTCGTCACATGGCCACCACGTCAATGCCCCACATTCAACATGGACGCCACGTAGGCAGGGGAGGATCCAGTATTATTGTATATCTGTGACACAAAAATATGTCAGTCCCATTCTCTGCCTGCATTGCGCCACAGCGCCAGTAAACAACAGCGGCCAATGCTGGACCTCACAGACATTGTAAGTGGCATTTTAAGTGACAAATGGAAACTATTTTTGGACACATTGTTAAACCCCGACGGTCCCTTTTATCCGATATCCGGATCTTGGTCCGTTTTTTTTCGAGGCTCTACTGTATTTAGAACACGGTTGCAAAACCTTGTCAAATGGAGACACAATTTATGTATTTGGTTCCTCCCCAGGGCCTAAATGTAAACAAATTATATTTTAGAAATAATTTATTGCAACCAATTTGCCAAATACTAACATTTTGTAAGTGCTTGATGATCACATACAGAATTTTACTCTTGACAACTAGTAACCAATAAAAACTGAACATTTTCCGATATCTAGGAACGGCTGATTCTGAATATCCCTTTTGTTTCTTAGGAGATGATTTTTACTACCTGTGTGTGCAATTTCTTTTCTCCATATTAGACATGAATGATAAAAAATGCTTCTGGAGATGAGGTGAACTGCAGAGTATGTTAGTTTCGTCTCAGTTTTTCCAGTAATTTCATCTGCTGTTTAAATGAACCGATTGAACGGTTCTCACTTTACTGGTCACAGAAGGTGTCACATTACTTCTAGTATTGTAGCATTGTATTTTAAATCGGCTTCAAACAGTAGAAAACTGGCACAAAGTATAAAGTAAAGCGTTGAGTGGCAGACCCCTCTCACTGGTTATGATGTTTTACTTCTTAAGTGTATAAATCACATTTCTCCACCATGCACACACAATGCTACACACTGACACACACTAAAAGTGAAACCTAACCTTGGTGTACTCTCTTATATGAATGTCTGGCTCCTATAACACAGGATCTTGTTAGTGCACTTAATTCCCTAACTTTACATCCCGCATCACAGGGTTAGGAGGGCACACATTTGCACATTAATGGCCAAGATGAGAGTGTAGAAGAGAAATCCCAGAGGCCGTCTGTGGTATGGTCCAACCGACGCTGACCGATTTAACCAGCAAAAAAAATATTATACTTTGTGTTCTTGGTACTCCCCCAATTTAAAAATAATTATTCAGCTTGGCAATTCTTATACCTTTGTGGTTATCACTTTCCCGGTTACACAATTGATTAATAATTGTGATAATTTTGTTGACTGGCAAATTTAACGTGCATCATTATACCCATTAAGAGCCATGTGGAATATGCACACATTAAGATGATTATTGCGCCGATGGGTGAGGAAGTGGAGCATCCGACTGTTCACCCTTGATGGCACTTAGTCAAGAAGCCAGTCCCAAGCATAATTCCTCAGTTTTATTCCTTCCCATGTCTCTCGGCTGTGGTCAGGTGGGGGGTGTCACTGGTTGATGAGGTGAGCTGGCAGTAGCACAACCTGTTGGATCTGGTTTGTGCAGAAACAATTAACTCCAATCACCTCGGCTTAATAGAAGGCAGGCCTTCCTTTGAGGTCATAACAACCTCTCACTTGATGTCTACCCTTTTGTTGTTGTCAGGAGAATGTGGTGCACATCTCGGAAGTCAAATCATTCATTCATTCATCTTCCGTTCCGCTTATCCTCACTAGGGTTGCGTGCTGGAGCCTATCCCAGCTAACTTCAGGCGAGAGGTGGCGTACACCCTGAACTGGTTGCCAGCCAATTGCAGCGCACGTATAAACAAACAACCATTCGCACTCACATTCACACCTATGGGCAATTCAGAGTCCTCAATTAACCTACCCTGCATGTTTTGGGGATGAGGGAGGAAACTGGAGTACCCGGAGCATGCAAACTCCACACAGGCGAGGCCAGGATTTGAACCCCGGTCCTCAGAACTGTGAGCCAGATGTGCTAACGAGGCGGATGTACTAACCAGTCGTATACCGTACCGCCGAAGTCAAATCAATGGATCTCAATTTCGACAAGGAACATTATAATTTTAATTAATTAATGAATTCTATGTATCTCCCAACATCCGACTGTTTCAAAACAGTAAAACTGAAAATTATTCATCCCCTAGCCAAATATTAGTTCAATTGAATGTGTTTATTTAATAATTTCTTCGTTCAAAGGGTATCATTTAGCTGGAAATGACAAGATGATCGTCCTTTTTGTTTGCCTGTTTTCGTTGTTTTTTTCGATGTAATTTTTGCTGAACTGAATATGCCATTATTTCCCCCTCTGTAGTGTGGATAGTCTGCCTTGTCCGCTAAAAACATTTATTGGTGTCTATGGTGTGTGGTGTATTTTGTTTCACAGTTAAAAGAAATTGTGACTTGTCTTTCATGTGTTTGTAAAGTGCATAAGTGGAAGAGGTGATCGAACAGTGTCCTCCTGGTGTCTTGGCAGTGGCACCATGTTTATTGTATGTGTGTGTTTGTGGGTACAGGCTGTGTAAGGAGTCTTAGTTAGCAGGATTAAGTAGGGTCTCTGACGATGCCTTGTACAATGAGGGCTGATGGGTGTGAGAGGCCCATTCCGCAGTAGTAACGAGGCTAATGAATTCAGAGTCTAATCGATTGTCTCAGCTCTCTCTGGATTAGATGCAACCTTGCTGGAAGGGAAGAAGTGAAATGTGTGTGCGTGAGTGAGTGCCTGCGTGCATACGTGCATGTGTGTACAAATGGAGATGGGATAGTGTGTGTATGAAGGAGGGGGTTGCTACCCTGTGCTTGCAGTACATCTCAACCCCTGCTTCCCCACACCCCCGTCTGGGCAGATGAGGGGGACAGGAGGATCACCTCCAGTCTAAATGAGATTACAGCTTCTTCAGCTGCTTATCTGGGCTAATGCCAGCCACTGTGGGGCTGTGCGCGAGGCTGTGGCTAGGGCCAGGGATGAGCCAGAAGAGCCAAAGTACATTGTGTGTACAGAGGATCAGCACCAGGCTCCCCCTCTATACCCATAATATCCTTTTCTCTTTCCCGATCTCATCCTACACTCTGCTGCTCCACACCGCAGCAGACCACAGCCCCCAGTAATCCCCCAGGAGGGAAGAAAGAAAACACTTAAGAAGCAGTGAGAGAGGAACAGTGGAGATACAGGATTAATAATAATAATCAAAAGGTGGGGTTGTAATCTTGTACACTAGGTTTGACTTTTGCATTGGACGGATTTGTTTATCTGTGTTTTTCCAGACTGGCGCATCAACGCTGTGTCCAGTCAGGCCCCACCTTGACCTGGATGACTACCAGCAATGTTGTGAAAGAGCCCCACCTAGCGGTAGCAGCTGCACTCTGGGCCCACTTCTTTCCATTCCTTCGGGATTTACGCCTCTCTCAGACTCCTCCAGCCCAGTTTGCAGATGCGGCTGCAGGTCAGTATCGGTGTTATCATCATCAGGGGAGAGAAGGAATGGAGGCTGAAAAAAAAGAGCTCTGAGAAGAATTAAAGCAATATCAAATTTTGATTTGATTTTGATGAATCGATCTAAAACGTGAATAAATGAAGTGTGAGCAAGGTGAATTTGTAACTGTGATAGTTGGTTACAAAAAGAGAAGATCTTGCATGTACAGTACAAGCTGAAAAATGGGCGGCTTTATTATTCCAAATTATTATTTCATGCTCTCAGGCTTCACTCTTCTGGCCTTTGAGCTGCCCACTTCTGCACCCCAGGACCTTCAACCCAATCCAGTTCAGTCCATCTTGCAATGCTTCGGCTGGGATGACATGGTTGATCCACTTGTTGTCACGCGGTACCTTCCACATCTACTCCAAAACAGGTACAAATTAGCATTCAAGTACTACCCGCTGTGACCATACATTTGATACAGAACCTTGAAAAAAAATCACTTCAGATCTGGTCTGTCACACACTAATGAGCGTTCATGCAAAATAATCAGGTAGTGTGCATCAGTGGCTCAGTTCTAGTAAACGTTCTGCACTTTTTCAGAGCGCTCGTGTCTTCACTCAGCGGTGATCGTGGCATCATTGTCTCAGGTTCATCACAAAGTATGTCAGTCAGAGCCTGGTTCAGATGTGTTCTACAGCAATACCTTCACAAGAGCCCTGATGGATCTGATAGCAGAGCAGGTAACGTAAATCTTTCTCAAAGGTTTCATTTCTTCTCCAGTACTATGTTTTGCAGAAATGGATTGTTCCATTTTGTGTAGTATACTTCATAAAGCACAAAGTGCCGATAACTTCTGACTGTCATGGACGCTGCATGTTTAATGCTTCATACCTTGGTCACTTTGCCGTTAGACAAAAAGGCCTAACTCTAGGTTTTATAGCAATAGTCCATAAAACAGTGGATGCACAGTCACTCTGTGCTGTTTCTACTGTTCTATTTCTAGTGTAGCAGTTCACATAGCTGACTTTTATGCAGCTGATGTGGTATAAATTCCTACTCATTGCCCCATTCATAAATGCCTTGTGAGAAACTGGCAATCAGTCCAGGGTGTAGTCTGCCTTTCGCCCAAAGTCAGCAACTACTAGCCTAAGTAAGGAAGAAAGTGGCTGGATGTCACTGTTATATGGAATCGATAGAACTGTGCTAACTTGAACAAACAAACTTAAATTGCCCCACGAATGTTTTTTCACATTTACTTGCTAACAAAGGGGGATTCAATAAAGGAGGTTCAACACACGCTTAGTGTAAAGCTGAGCTCTGTGTTGACTTTTGAAATCAAAAACTGTGAGTATTTGATTTTAGAACAGCTGATGTGAATTACTTCATATCAACTCGTAGTATCAGTTCACCTTGAGCTAAACATGTGCATGACCACAACAAAAAGAAATCATCGATGGGGCCTCGATATGTTGATTCACCATGGCAACAGAGAAATAAAATGTCTGGTTCGACCCCTTTCTCACTGGCGGAGACGTTGCAGAGACTGCTGGTAGTGATCAATCGCGGCGACTCCTGGAGCTGGGAGACCAAATTAAATTTTATTTGTTTTCATTTTTTTTATTTTTCCAAGATATTTTTTTTATTCTTCTACATTTCAATGCCAATGGTCAATATCCTTGAGAATTAAAAAGTTAATTGCTCCTATAAAGAATGTATTATGCTCTAATAACGTATCAGCGGAATAGAAACAACAACAAAATCAACAATACTATTATTTATTATGATTCTGAGAAAAATATACTGTCCTACAAAATGTGTTATTGTGACAGGTAAGTGGCCTAGGCCCATCAGATTTAGAGTGGAGATAGCCACGGATGATGAGATGAAAAGAATGGTTGACAACTTCTTCGTGAAGAATGTTAAATTAAGCCCAAAAGTCCAAAACAACTCTTTGACAGTAAGTTCCCTGTCTTATAGAATTGTGCTTCAAATAAAGAACTTTATGTTCAGTTCAGTTTATTTTTGAAAGGGGACAATGCAATTTCATAAAACACATGAAGTACACATGGTTAAAAAAGCCAGAATTAGCCAGAAGGCTAGTTTTCATCTGTAGTCCCCTGGCCATGATGTAAAAAAGCAGTAAAATACATCTACAAGACAATATAATACAGGATACATAATCAAACTATACTATTAAGAGAGAATAAAACCATAATTTTTTTGATCATAACAAAAAGACAACATAACATAACTAACAATGTTGACCAGATTGTTAGTTAATCATTTACCAGTCAATGTTGCCTAAAAAGACAAGAGTGAACCTGTAAGTCTGTGGTCTTGAATGCGATCTGGTCGAAAATTTGGGTGCACCTAACTTTTGTGCTTGGTGCAACCAAGTAAAAAAAGTTGTGCAAACTGAAAAAAGTTAATCTCGAGCCCTGGCCTTTAGCCACACTTTAAATCACATATAGGTGAAAAGGTGCTATATTCGATAAAATCTGAGTTTTATGGGCCTCATAAAATGATGTGGCGGGCCGTGTCTGGCACCCGGGCCTTAAGTTTGAGACATGATTTAGTCTTCAATAAATCTTTTATGTCAGCACACGTCCGAGGTGTTTGGGAGGAGAGCTGCGGTATATGGCTGGAGAATATTAAGATACATACATGATTGTGTTTGATGAAAAGCTATACTGTTGGATCAGAAATTAATCTGGTAATGCCAGCATATCATTTTAGATTTAGTTGTGCCTCAATATTGAAGGGACTGCAGAGAAACGGGTAAGCCATGTTTTCTGTAGGTCGGAGGAGACGGGTATGAAATCAGCACTGGGGAAAAAATACCTCCTCAAAACAAGAAAATATTAAAAACAAGACATTTTGTCCCTAAAATAAGTGAAAAAGTCTGCCAGTGCAACTAGTATGAATTGAGTTGATAAGATTCTTAAAATAAGATATTGTATCTTAAAACAAGACTTTTTGTCCTGCTGAAAATTAAGAAAAAAAAGTCAAAAGTGTCTTAGAATAAGTACAGTTTTACTAGAAGTTAGACATATTTATTTATTTATTTATTTATTTTGCGGTCTGAGGATTAGCATACAAAACCTGCCAGCAAGGACGTTAGGTTCACAGTCTGTTACCATCGTGACGAACTTGCAATTTACCTTATCTCAGGGTTAGCGTACTCCGAGTTTTCACATAACCTGCTTCTGGAACACCCCCCAGTTCAACCAGTCTCAGCTCAACAGAATGAGCTCTATAAATTTCTAGTCTTACATTGTTATAAAAGCAAACCAAAAAATCAAATGGGGGGGATTTTGCACAGAACTGTATATATTTTGTTTACAAGTCTATCTTTCTATGATTTAATGAATATTTTTGATGGTTACTATGAATAGTCAAATCAAGTTGATAACTTTCTTTTCTTTTGTTGCTTTTCCTTCCACTTCAAATATTCTGTTCGCTTTGCATTATATCTGAAGTTCAAAACCTACTGTATGGTATTTGGGCCTGACTTTCTCTGTAGACCGGGCTTTGGAGGAGCAGCTGTGTGAACTGACTCGCCTGGTGCTGATGCTTCCTGAGGTGGACAGTCTTCTGCAGAGAGCAAACCTCTGTCCAACGGCCTCCATGACAAAGCCCGTCTCAGCGCTGGAGATGTTTGTAAAGGTATGCGCTCTACTTTAGCTAAAGCAACAAGCATGTCTTTAGATTTTAAAGGAATTTACTCTCAGATTAACCTCCTGCTATGAATTGCAAGTCTCATGCAAACAAGGCAGCATTCAGATTTAATGACCCTGTAAAAGGACCAAAAAATATCTTTTAAATTTGACACAGAGAATTTGTGTGTGTGCCAAATTTGAATGATTAAAAAAAAAAACGGCAACTACCGTAATTTCTCATTTCTACTGTAATACGCTCTCGAGTATAAAGGCCTTGTCATACTGAACTTGGTCAGTGTGAAAGGCCCCTGCGGCAAAGCGCAACGACGACGGCAACGGGGTGCAGCCATTCCATGTTTGGAAGTAGTGACATAGCAGCCGAGAAGGAAGTCGGGAGACTTTCCCCGCTGAGTGGACTGCAACTGAGCAATATCATACATGCAAATCAGTCGCGATTTCGGCGAAATTCACCGTTTTGAACTCAAAATTAGGCCATTTATGTGAATCGTATAGATCCGATGAGATTTTCTTGGGGGGGATCGCGTACTGCTTGAACGCTGGCAGCGAGATCCATTCCACACATCCACCATCCGCACACAGATGTAATTGTGAATATTACTCCGCGGCGAACTAATATATGTGAGCGCATTGGTCTTAGGTTCCGCCTGTGTGCTCGGGACCTGCTTTCGATAAGTCACAGGAGTTGATGAGACCAGAAAAAACACTTCCGCAGCTGTTGTTAAGAGGTCACGGTACTTCTACTCTGTTACAATGATCTAAATGTCGCTCGCTACTTTTATTTAACAATTATTGCTTATTCATCAACTGTTTCGTCCACGGGACTTCGACCATGAAGGCAACGGCGCGCTACTGGTATTTACATTTATCCATCCATTTTCTGACCCGCTTATTGTCGCGGGAGTGCTGGAGCCTATCCCAGCTATCATCGGGCAGGAGGTGGGGTACACCCTGAACTGGTTGCCAGCCAATCGCAGGGCACACATAAACAAACAACCATTCGCACTCACATTCACACCTCAGGGCAATTTAGAGCCTTCAATTAACCTACCATGCATATTTTTGGGATGTGGGAGGAAACCGGAGTACCCGGAGGAAACCCACGCAGGCACGGGGAGAACATGCAAACTCCACACAGGCGGGGCCGGGGACTGAAACCCGGTCTTCAGAACTGTGAGGCAGATGCTCTAACCATTCGTTCACCGTGCCGCCGTATTTACATTTAGATGAACAAAGACAACAGCTTTCATGTATTGTAGTATTTGTCTGGCCCTGTCTGCCCAAATGTGGAAATTTCAGCTCACTTATAACTTGAGAAAACACCGTGCAGTAAATTGCTGATTTTTTATTTTTGTAGTTTTGACTGTGCATACACACACACACAGCAACATCATAATTTGCATATTCACATTTTTTATAAAAAAAAATTTATGTTCATGCTGTGATTAAAAAAGAAATGTTACTCACTATTTACTCAGTACTTGTGTAATTATTTTATTGTGTACCTTTTACCCGTAAGTAATTTTTGGAGGACTACTTTTTACTTGAGTCACATTATTGTCAAGTAACAGTACTCTTGAGTACAATGTTTGGCTAATCTATCCACCTCTTTAGCAGACATCCTCTATTGCTACTCTTACGTTTAAGCAACATTTTTGCTCATCAGATCAGCCAATGTCATATTTGTTGCATTGGTCTTTTGTATTTTGTCGTTGAGGTGCTGCGGGTCGTGGCCCTGGTTGCGGTCCCAGCGGAACCGCGAAGCACACGTAACATCGGTGACAAGAGTTCATCCGATATTTGTTGGTCTTCCAGTTTGCTTAATTTATGTTAAAATAAAATAAAAAATTATCCCCCCCTGACCTCCCCTACAATGTTTTTTTTTTGCCACCTTCTTGGGTTAGCAGCAAAAATTTGCCGTAGTATATATACATTTGTAACTTTAGATATTACATTTCATATTGGAATAAAAGTTCTGTGGTGGTGGGTTGACATAATTTACCTAAGGGTTGAATAATGTGTTCCACAGGTGTAGTTTTTGGTGTGCCAGACTTCTGGTCGACTTCGGTGTTTTTTTCCCCGAATAACATAAAGGGTTCTTTTCCTCAACATATTTTTAACTTCAGAGATTTGCTCTGTGAAGTGGCGATACATAAAATAAATATGCCCAGTAAACTAAGATGCTAATCTGATGCTGTCAAACGTTTCATTATACCCATGTATAATACGCTCCATCAACTTTTGGCAATGTTTTGCAGAAAAGAATGCACATTACACACGTGAAATTACAGTATATAAAATAAGTCTCCCAAATGATGAAAAATATCGCTCGCCCTTGAGCTGCAGGACTGTGTGGGCGTGTCTACTTAATCCTCTGCTTCAGCTGTCAATCAAATTTGACATGACAATCAAACAAATTTGTATCTGTGTCACACAGACAATGTGTGGCTCACACAAGCTGGATGTCATTGTGTCAAATAAACAGTTAAGTTTCCCTGATGTCGCATTGTTATGTGGTGGTACACAGCACGAAACCAAGTGAGGTGGTAACTTCTTGAACAAGGCAACTCCGTACTGGCGAGCTCGCTGCCTTGTTAGCATGCTAGCCAGTTAGCTTGTTCCCTAGTGCATATAATAAATAGTCACCTTTCCCTGAAGTGTCTACGTTGTGAGGGCCCTTGCAGGGCGCAGCTGTTGCGAGTTGGACAGGTCCCAACGCTGTTGTGCTGGACTGCGGGTTGCTGCTAACTAGCAGTCTCATGCGCGGCGGCGGAACTGTCGGGTTCACCGCGGTGTTGCTCAGAGTGGGCATGAGGGCACGTGGCAGAGATGCTGTAGCTCAACACAAAACACATAACACTTCAAGGAAGATCGATTTTTTTTCGGGTTGTAGGCATAGCTTGATGGCCAACTGCACACTGTAGTGGTAGAAATGGACCAAGTTATTATGAATGAGGAAATGGTAATTGCGCCAAATAGCCACTGAAGGCACTCAGTACTTATATAGTGCGGGAGAGCCGACACATGCTCTTCCCTGGTTGTGTCAGAGCACTCCTGTTTTAGCCCTGCCCAAACAAACAACAGAGAAGGTGAAAACAATTTTTCAATGTATATCAGCAAATCAGTACTAAATTGTTCTCAGTCTTTTCACATTTTTAACACATAGCTTCCAACATAAATCTATTTAGGGAAAAAAACAAAACAGAAATGACTTTACAGGGTCTTTAAACACACAGTGATACCTTGACTCACGAGTGCCCCTGAGTTACGAGCTGTCGCCTGGTGGATTTATTTTTGTTTTTGTTTTTTTGCTTTGTGTTACGAGTCAAAATTTGAGTAAGGGTTAGTAAATTGAGTTAGGAGCTTGGTAATGAAAAAAAGAATCTTGTAAGTCAAGGTACCACTGTATTGTGAAATTCATACCTGACCTTTTATGTCTGTCTCTCTGTCCATCTGTCCGTCCGTCCGTTTATTCATTCTGAAAATGTCCGTGCCGTATTTGGTCAACAGTAGTGCAGCACAAGGTTTCCAAACTTTTCAATCGTTCATCTGCTTCTTTTTTGCGTCAGGCTGTAGGCATGGTGTACAGCAGACTGCAGGTTTTGTCTGAGCGTTCTGCCATGGTGACCAGAGCGCTGGACTACATGGGAGACATCCTTAAACATATTAAACCCTCTTTGGTCAGCAAGAATCAGAAAGGAATTCAACTGGCATATTGGGTCGTTGGTAAGAGTCACATGATACAATTCAGAAAGTACCTGTGGAGTCAAGAAACAATCAGTTGTTTGTCTGTCTTTCTTGAACCTTGTGAGCCAGGCTGTGTAGTGAAGCATTGGAGCCTCCTGCTGGTCACATCCAAAGCGCAGCAGTTGCTCTTCCGCATTGTGGATCGACTGCTACTCCCCCACAATGTCACTCAGCAAGACAAAGCTCTCCGGGACAGCCTGCCACTCTATCTACAGGTTTGGGTCCAATGTACAATACATGTACACATCCATCATCACTTTACAGTCAGAAAACAAAGTATCATAGAAGAAAACTATAAAAGTCAGTAACCATTTATTGTTACCTTCCCTAACACTTCACTTTAATTTGCTACTCTACATACAGAAATCAAGGATCTCGTTTGATGTCCGTCCCGTGTCTGAGATGCACAAAAATGAGCAGGGACGCATAAAACATGATCAGTCTGCGTCCATCAACGCTCAGACGCCCAGCATTGCTTACCTGCGTGTGTATGTGTGCGCGTGCATGTGTGTGCGTGCACCCCTGTGTGTTGCTGAAGTGCTTCAGCCAATCATTATCCACAAAAAAAGAGTCCTGTCTTGATGCTAGCCAATCAGAGGCAGAGGAGGGCGGGTTACCATTCCAAAAGTACAACAGACTTTTCCCCATCCATACCACCCATTCTCAACACCGCATATCCTGGTTAGGTTCATTGGGCGCTGCAACCTATCCCGGGTGACTTCTGGCGAAAGGCAGATTACACCCTGAACTGGTCGCCAGTCAGTCGCAGAATTTGCTATCATGGCAGGCCTAAACACAATATATTGAGCGAGAGTAAGAGCAATGGATAACACAAATATTGTGAATAAAATTGTGAATTGTGATTAAAAATCTGCAATATAGCGGGACCGCGAAGCAAAAACCGTGACAGAGCGGAGGATTACAATATCTGTATTCCGTAATGATAAATTGCAGGGATTCATTGTTTCCATCACGTGTATCCTCACATAGTCTCAACTGTAAAACGATGTATGAATAAGTATTAGTTACTATTTCATATTTAGTCAGCCCAGTACTTGTACTGTAAATCCTGCAGGTAAATAAATGTACCTTGAGACCATTCCCATAACTGTGCGTAAAATTAACTACTTCACGTATACACGCGCGCGCACGCACACACACACACACAATCCAGCCTGCTGCAACACAGCGCGCTGACGGCAGCGTCTTTGTCACCAAAACTATTTTGAATTAAGAAAGAAGGCTTCTTTCACGCTGATTGATACAAGAAGACACAAGGTGATTATATTATGATTAAACGGGACTCAGAGCAACCCAAAAGATAGTTCTAAATAGTCTGCAAAGCAGCCTCGCTGAACGGCTTCGTCAAAGAGCGACAGACAGGGTTAGCAATTTTGACGCATTCAGACAACTTCAAATAGAAGTTTACCAAGTGTGAATTATTTTGTGACAAGCAAGCTTTTGCATTTAACGAGGTCATAAATCAGTAGTGTCGTTTGTAGATTAGTGACTTCACGTACGTGACGTTTCCACCAATTACGTAGCTGCATGGACTGTCATTATAAACCATCCATCCATCTGACCATTTTCTACCGCTTATCCGAGGTCGGGTCGCCGGGGCAGTAGCTTTAGCAGAGACGCCCAGACTTCCCTCTCCCCAGCCACTTCACTTATCTCTTCCGGGGGGATCCCGAGGCGTTCCCAGGCCAGCCGAAAGACGTAGTCTCTCCAGCGTGTCCTGGGTCAACCACGGGGTCTCCTCCTGGTGGGACATGCCCGGAACACCTCACCAGGGAAGCGTCCAGGAGGTATCCAAATCAGATGCCCCGGCCACCTCATCTGGCTCCTCTCAATGTGGAGGAGCAGCAGCTCTACTCTGAGCTCCTCTGGGATTACCCATCTTCTCACCCTATCGCTAAGGGTGAGTACACCCTGCGGAGGAAACTCATTTCGCCTGCTTGTATCCGGGATCTTGTTCTTTCTGTCACGACTTGTGACCATCGGTGAGGGTAGGAACATAGATCGACTGGTAAATTGAGAGCTTTCCCTTTCGGCTTAGCTACTTCTTTACCACAACAGACCGATAAAAAGTCTGCATCACTGCAGACGCTCCACCGATCCGCCTGTCGATGTCCTGTTCCATTTTTCCCTCTCTCGTGAACAAGACCTTGAACTCCTCCACTTGGGACAGGATCTCATCCCGACATGGAGAGGGGACGCCACTCTTTTCCGACTGAGGGACATGGTCTCAGATTTGAAGGTGCTGATTTTCATCCCAGCTGTTTCACACACTGCTGCGAACCTCTCCAATGAGAGTTGGAGATCACTGCTTGATGGAGCCAACAGAACCACATCATCTGCAAAAAAACAAAAATGCAATACTGAGGCCACCAAATCGGACCCTGTCTACGCCTCTGCTGCGCCTAGAAATTCTGTCCATAAAAGTTATGAACAGAATCGGTGACAAAGGGCAGCCTTGGTGGAGTCCAACCCTCACCGGAAACGAGTCCGACTTACGACCGGCAATGCGGACTAAACTCTGACACCGGTCGTACAGGGACCAAACAGCCCGTATCAGGGGGTTTCGTTACCCCATTCTCCCAAAGCACCCCCCACAGGACTCCCGGAGGGACACGGTCGAACGCTTTCTCCAAGTCCACAAAACACATGTAGACATGCACCCTCAAAGACCCTGCCGAGGGTGTAGAGCTGGTCCACTGTTCCACGGCCAGGACGAAAAACACACTGCTACTCCTCAATCTTAGATTCGACTTCCCGATGGACCCTCCTTTCCAGCACCCCTGATTAGACCTTACCAGGGAGGCTGAGGTGTGTGATCCCCTTGTAGTTGGAACACACTCTCCGGTCGCCCTTCTTAAAAAGTGGAACCAATACCCCAGTCTGCCAATCCAGAGGCACTGTCCCCGATGTCCATGCGATGTTGCAGAGGCCTTCCAAGTCCCACAACATCCAGAGCCTTTAGGAACTCAACCCCAGAGATAGGAGAGCCCGCCTCAGAGACCCCAGACTCTGCTTCCTCATGGGACGGGGTGTCGTTCGAATTGAGGAGGTCTTCGAAATATTCTCCCCACCCAACTCACGACGTCCCGAGTCGAGGTCAGCAGCGCCCCATCCCCACTATACAAAGTGTTAATGGTGCACTGCTTCCCCCTCCTGAGACGCCAGATGGTGGACCAGAATTTCCTCGAAGCCGTCCGGAAGTCTTTCTCCATGACTTCACCGAACTCCTCCCATGCCCGAGTTTTTGCTTCGGCGACCATCAACGCTGCATTCCGCTTGGCCAGCCGGTACCAATCAGCTGCCTCAGGAGTCTCACAGGCCAATAAAGCCCGATAGGACTCCTTCTTCAGCTTGACGGTATCCCCCACCGTTGGTGTCCACCAACTGGTTCGGGGATTGACGCCACGACAGGCACCGACCACCTTACGGCCACAGCTCCGCCTCAGCAATGGAAGCACAGAACATGGTCCGCTCGGACTCGATGTCCCCCGCCTCCCCCGGAACGTGAGCAAAGGTCTGTCGGAGGTGGGAGTTGAAACTCCTTCTGACAGGGGATTCTGCCAGATGTTCCCAGCAGACCCTCACAATACGGTTGGGCCTGCCACGTCGGACCGACATCTTCCCCCACCATCGGAGCCAACTCACCACCAGGTGGTAATCAGTTGACAGCTCCGCCCCTCTCTTCACCCGAGTGTCCAAGACATGCGGCCACAAGTCCGATGACACGACCACAAAGTCGATCAGCGAACTGCGACCTAGGGTGTCCTGGTGCCAAGTGCACGTGTGGACACCCTTATGCTTAAACATGGTATTCGTTATGGACAATCCGTGATGAACACAGAAGTCCAATAACAGAACACCGCTCGGGTTCTGATCGGGGTGGGGGGGCGTTCCTCCCAATCACACCCTTCCAGGTCTCAGTGTCATTGCCCACGGGAGCATTGAAGTCCCCCAGCAGAATAATGGAGTCCTCAGCGGGAGCGCTCTCCAGCACCCCCTCCAGTATTATTTCCAGAGATTTTTGATTGGATTCAAGTCAGGTGATTGGCTAGGCCATTCTAGCAGTTTTATTTTTTTTCTTTGAAACCAATTGAGAGTTTCCTTGGCAGAATGTTTCGGATCATTATCCTGCTGAAATGTCCACCCTCGTTTCATTTTCATCATCTTCCGCCGAACTTCACTGTTGGTATGGTGTTTTTAGGGTGATGTGCAGTGGCATTTCTGCTCCAAATGTGGTGTGCATTATGGCATACAAAGAGTTCAATTTTGCTCTCATCAGACCAGACTATATTCTCCCAGTATTTAGCTGGCTTGTCCAAATGTTGTTCAGCAAACTTGAAACAAGCTTTGACATGCTTTTTTTTTTCAGCAATGGGGTCTTGCATACAGGCCATGACGGCGGAGTGCATTACTCACTGTTTTCCTTGTGACAACAGTACCTGCTAATTCCAAGTATTTTTGGAGCTCTCCACAGGTGATCCTTGGCTCTTGGACAGCTCTTCTGATTATTCTTTGCACTCCTCTGTCAGAAATCTTGCAAGGAGCACCTGATCGTGGAATATTTATGGTGGTATGATTGGCTTTCCACTTACGTATTATGGCCCCAAGCGTGCTCACTGGAACATTCAGAAGCCTAGATATGCGCCTATAACCAATGCCATCGTTATGTTTAGCAACAATTAGTTTGCGATGGTCTTGAGAGCTCCCTGCTCTTATCCATCATGAGATGTGTCTTGACTCACACCTTGGAAATGAGACCTTTTTGTAGGCCATCAATTAGGACTGAACCAGCTGATATTCATTTGCACTGACAAGGGGCTGTATTGCTTTTGATTGTTGATAGAGTTAAGGTTTTGTCTTGGCTTTCCGTGCCTTTTTGCACCTCCCTTCATGTGTTCAATACTTTTTCCCTGTGTCATTTCACATTTTTACACACAACTTAATTTCTGATCTTATTTGTTCTACTTTCTTTGTATGTATGGATTAATTGGGTTGTTCCCAACATCTGGGGGAATTTTCAGGTTATTTAGTGAAAAAAATGGTGACGTTAAGTATTTATTTCAGCCGCTGTACATACACATATGTATGTATATTATACAACATTTGGATGCCTGCCTGTGGGGAGTTTGCATGTTTTCGCATGCTTGTTGTGGGTTTTCCTCGGGTAGTCTGACTTTCTCCCATATTCCGGTCAGAGAAACATGAAACTCAGCCATCTTGTTTTAATGTTGAAGACATTTGTTTGAGCAGAGGAGATGATGCCTCCATTAACACACATGTCCCTGCAGGGGCTGTCAGTGGCTTCTGGTGTGTCCCAGTCGCAAGGAGGGTACCTGAAGCAGCAGCTGCACGCTGTCATCCGAAGATATCTCGACCATTTCCTTCCTGCCTCATCTTCATTGGGCAGCATTGCCAATCATCCTGTGCTTCTCGGTGCATGCGAGGCGATCCAAAACGGCCCCGGGGCCGCGCTGAGAAAGGCCGTCCTACAGGTGCTCTGGTAGGTCTCCAAAATGAAATCTGCTTCAAGTTGAAATTTTAACCCCTTTAATTTGAAATAGATTACTGAAACCTGCTCTAACAATGTTTAAACTTTCTTTCCCCTATTAGCGAGAGCTTCCTGCAGTTCAAAGGTCATTGTCCTCCACCTCGCCTACTGCCAGTCCTCTTATTCCTGTTTGAACTTCTGAGACGCAACAGTGACTCAGACCCCGCCCTCCTCACTCTGCCGCTTCCTTGTCTACTGCGCTGCTTGATGCTGGTCAATGACCCTCAGGGTGAGGTTCAGTTTTTTTTATTTTTATTTATTTTTTTACTTTTTACTATCCGGGTGCATCTCAATAAATTTGATTTTTCAACGAAATTGTGGAGTTCGCATATTCTCCATGCTCATGTGAGTTTTATCAGGGTACTTGGGCTTCCGACCACATTAAAAACATGTTAGGTTAACTGAAGACTAAATCTCAGGTCCCAAACTTAAGTGGGGGCCAGACCTGGCCCGACACATCATTTTATGTCATGTGGCCCATGAACCAAATAAAGTCTCCTTCACGTTTTTTGCAAAATGGATTTGTTTCTTTCATTTGGACAGAAAATCTGTACCAAATTTGCAAATTTTCTGCTGTCCAAGTGTCCTTTACTAAAACAACGAATCCTAAATTGCCTCCAGGTCAGTATTGTAAATAAGAAACTGTTCTCAGTTGCCTTACCTGGTTAAACAAATAGGAATAATAAAAAACTTGTCTACTTATATATATTGGCTTGTCACTATTTTCCATGGTCTCTGATTGCAAATTTAATGTGTTGCACAAAAAAATCGTGACGATATGATAATCAAACCCAGGGCCACATTTATGTAATAATATAATGAGGTGATGTTCACAGTCATAACGGCCCTCTGAGGGAAACGATACCTTCCCTATGGCCTGTGACCAAAATGAGTTTGAGACCCCTGCTCTAAATTGCCCATAGGTGTGATTGTGAGTGTGAGCAGTTGTCTGTACTGTATGTGCCCTGCAATTGGCCGGCAAGCAGTCCAGGGTGTACCCCACCTCTTGCACAAAGTTAACTGGATCACGCTCCAGTTAAACAGCAACCATAAGGACAAACAATACAGAAAATCAACAGGTGAATGGAAAATTGTATTTATTTCAGTAGTTCAATTCAAAAAGTGATATACTACAGATTTACGAGACACAAAGTGAAATATTTTGTGATTCGATTGTTTTTAATTTGAGGATTATAGTTTACAGCTAATGAAAACCCCAATTTTACCATCTCAAGAAATTTCAATGTTACTGATTTACATGATTTTTTAAATATATAAATTAGGTAGCAATTGACTTTCCTTAAACGTATGTATAATGGATGAAAAATGACTTTTGTTTCTTCACATTGAACTACTGAAATAAATGAACTTTAGAAACTTTGTCTAATTTAGTTATCAACATAATGAAGCAGGAAAAGACTACTTCTGTGTCAACTGGAATTTTTTGAGTGAAGTTCAATCCATGATATTTTTGTGCAGTGAGGAAGACGAGCACAGATGCAGTGCAACTTGTGGTAGAGCGATGTGCTGCAGCGTCTGCACAAGGACCATGCGAGCAGATGTTATCTGTCTTAAGGTAACTGTTATTAATGTGTTGCAGTAAACCACAGGACACCATAGTGGCAATAAGCACAGCCCTATGTTTTGGATTGTACTTGGTACCGTTTTCTTTTATGTTCCAAGGTCATTTGTGGCAGAGAATGAGGGAGTCTACGACAGACAGGTTTACACTGTTCTGGAGACGGTGGCTGTTTTAGATCCTCCTGTCGTTCAAGCCCTTATTCCCAGCCTGTCTACCATACTGAGAAACAACGAACACAAGAGAGGACTGGGCAAGAACGCCACCTTAAGGTGAGCCAGCACATGAATGACACTGCATTGTTGTTGCTAAATATAATTTGACAACTTCATCTTTCTGTTTAAACAGAAGTACATACACAAAACTGCTTTGTCTTCTCGGAGAGAGTGGGCAGGCAGAAATATCAAGTTTGGAATCAGACTGAAGTGTCAAGACCTAAAATCTGCTCCAAGCATCTTTTTCAATTATAATTCTTTGTTGCCAAATTGATATGATCAACAAAAATAGCTACACAAATCCTCAAACTTAAATAAAAAAAAATGTTCCACACAAATGCATTTTGTTAGTTAGACACAAAAATGTAGTCAATGCTGTATTAACTCTTTTGTGATGAACTAACACATTGGATGGAACTAAGTTGGCTACATAATATTGTTCCATTTGCAATATTGACTTTTTAGTCTACCAGTTCCAAAAAAGACTAGTTTTACTGTATGTTCACTTGCATGATCGAAATCCAATACATTAGCTGTATCCCAAAAAAAAAAAATAAAAGCTATGTTTTGATTGCTAATGTCAAAGGAGTATTAAAATATATTGTGGATGTAATTTGCAGTTGTGTAGAACTGCAGTGGTGAGAGCGGTTTCTCACATTTTGACCCTCTCCCTCAGTTGCAACATTACTGAAGTCTACAGGATCAATACTGGGTGTTAATCCCTGTTGAATGTACATTTAATCATGCAATGTAAAATGTATGAAGAGGTTGTATTATACTGTATATACTGTAAAGAAATTGTAGACTTCAATTTGTGCAAACATATCCATTGCAATTAAATTTGAAATTCATTTCAGATGAGTTCTAGTATGATTTATGTAGTGAGCACAGACTGACAGACGTGCTGGATCTCAGATGTAAAGATGGTCTTAGGCAATATTACAGTTCCTATTGGCATGAAAAATAACAGTGTGTAAAGGCGAGAATATGTTATGTCCCACTGCAAGCCACAGCCATTTGTTGCAATAAGACTTTAAGTTTCCTCTTAATCACAGAGTCTCGCTTCTGTCTGCTACAATAACCAAATCCCTTTTTTTTTCTCGGTCATTTTCCAGCTTCACTTCACTGCATTGCTTTTCTTCTCACATCAGTGAGATTCTGCTGGATTGCTTCACGCTTCACTTTGTGGTGGTTGAAGAATTCATGCATTGCCTCAATTTACTTTTCACATATCTATTGCTGCTCAATGATCAAGGAGACTAATGCCTCGTTTTCTACAGACATTTCAGCTATGACATTAATAATGCGTACATCACATTTACAAGTTATTTGTATTTATTTTTGAAACGTCGATATACAGTATTTGCTCAAAGACTGATAAGGGAATTTCAGTATTGCACATCATTATTTTGGTTCAAACATACTGCTTTGAAAATCAGCATGATATAGTTACTCGTGGATAAAATTGTCTGTACCCCTCTGTTAATGAAAGAAAAATCACAGAAATGGGTAACTTGAATCTGGCAAAAGTAACAATAAATAAAAAAATGAATAAGGAAAAGTAACCAAAGCAAATCAGGCATTGCTTTTGAATTGTGGTTTAAAATTATTATTAAAAAAAAAAAACTCATGAAACCGGCCTGGACAAAATGATGGTAACCCTGGAAAGGATTGAAAATAATAACCATATGGACATATTCAAACAAGGTGTGTCCCCTAATTAGTGTCTTCAAACTTGTAATCAGTCAGTCGGCCTATTTAAAGGGTGACAAATAATCACTGTGCTTTTTGGTGACATGTTGTGTAGCACACCAAGCATGGACCAGAGGAAGCGAAGGAGAGACTGGCCTCAGGAGATTAGAAAGAAAATGATAGACAAGTACGTTATAGGTAAAGGCTACAAGACCATCTCCAATCAGCTTGATGTTCCTGTGACTACAGTTGCACAAATTATTCAGAAATTTAACATCCACGGGACTGTAGCCAACCTCCCTGGACGTGGCCGCAGGAGGAACATTGATGACAAATTGAAGTGGCGGATAATACAAATGGTAACAAAGAAGCCCAGAACAACCGCCAAGGAAATTACAGGTGAACTCCAAGGTCAAAGTACATCAGTGTCAGATCTCACAATCTGTTGTTGTTTGCGCCAAAGTGGACTTCATGGGAGACAGCCCAGGAGAACACCACTGTTGAAAATACATCCATAAAAACAGCCAGACTGGAATTTGTCACACTGCAAAATTGAAGCATACCAAGAAATGAACACTGTCCCTACTATGAAACATGGAAGTGGCTCTGTTATGTTCTGGGGCTGCATTGCTACATCTGGCACATGGTGTCTCGAATATGTGGAGAGTACAATGTGCAGAGTACAATGAACTCTCAAGACTATCATGGCATTCTAGAGAGAAATGTGCCGCCCGGTATCAGTCGCAGGTCATGCGTCTTGCGACACAATAATGACCCAAAACACACAGCTATAAGAGCAAAACATTGGACTATTCTGACGTGGCCTTCTACGTATGAGCCCTATTGAACATCTGTGGAAGGAGCTGAGACATGCCGTCTGGAGAATGCACCCTTCACACCTGAGACAATTGTATCAGTTTCCTCCAGAGTGGGCCAAAATACTTACTGAGAGGTGCAGAAGTCTCATTGAAAGTTATAAAAATCGTTTGATTGCAGTGATAGCCTCAAATGGTTGTGCAACAAAATATTAAGGGTACCATCAGTTTGTTTTGAAAATAATTCTGTTGAACCACAATTCAAAAGCATTGTCTGATTTTCATTGGTTAAGTTTCATGATTTTTTTGAAATTGTTTTTGTCAGATTCAAGTTATTCCTGTGAGCAGTGTGTTTTTTTTCCTTTCATTAACAGAGGGGTGCCAACAATTTTGTCCACATGTGTATCTGTGCATTTACATACTGAATAGAATACTAAGCATATAGTTTAACAATAAACATATATTGGGTCTTGAACATGTTATGAATCTCACATTACAGAGGGTGAAAACGTACATTGCCGCACTGGTTTCTATTCGAGGTTTGGAACAACATCTTGCTGCTCAAGTTACATAGTAAATAATTAAGCAGGGTAAAATAGTTCTTCTCCAGGGTTTGCATTTAGTGCCTCCATACACTGTTTTATGCCTTTTTGTGTGTGTGTGTTTGTGTGTAATCACTAGACACCAGGATGGCTGGTTTGCATTTTAGGGAAACACAATAGGTTTCAGATAGGAGAGCAGCAAGTCAGGAGTGATGATCTCCTTTGTAACAGAAATACTGTCATTATCGTTATTTTCAAATCACATTTGCAAATATTGACTGTCCAAGGAAAGGCTGTCCCTCAATCCTATTTCCATCCTGACAGACAGTTTCACCAGTGGTTTAAACAGCACCAATCCTGTGATGGGGTACTTGGAGTGTCTGAAGGTTGGGGCATGTGAAATATGGAGCTGGGAGGAAACAAGTTGCTATCCCATTTGAGGCAAATGGCAATGTTGGCCCGTAGAAAACTTCCTCTTTTCCCTCTCGACTGAGATCCAGCACCTGAAACAGAACATACAAACATTTGCACGGGGTTTCAAAACCGAATTACTTGAATCGTTGATGTGTAAAGAGGTCGATATATATATATATATAAATCATCTATGTTAATGTTCCATTAAAACGTTTTTTAAATTAAGATAAACTCCTAGATTTGTACACAAGGCTGTATTGTTCTGATAATGAAAACCTGACGACAAAGGGCTCACTAGAAATGCTTTTGTTGAGCTGAAATACAAATGGGAAAAAAATTGCTCCAATGTTTCATGTTTGTTAATACAGCCATGACCAAATGCTTTGGCAGTAAATCAAATTTAGTGTTTCACTAACTTGACAGCTGCGGTTTTTGTGTCTGCAATTTAAATTGGTTCTACATTGTTGTACTGAGCAGAATTATGCATATAATTTAAAAAAAAAACCAACAACAACAACACCCCTGAGGTAGTTTGAGAAGGGATCTGAAGGGTCAAATGATTTTTGCACTAATTTGATTTATTGACCAATGCATGTCTTAAAATGTCACAGCCTTGGAATTTCGTGAAAGATTTGATACGCATTGTCAATGGTCATAAAACACTCAATTTGGCTGAATAATAGAAAAGAATGACTACAGTATCTCAGCTTTTTGAAAAGTTTTAAATGTTTTAAGTCCTCCCTCACCTGAATGCATGCCAGAGGCTCATTGGTCCAAATAGAGTACCCTCCAACCACATAGATCCTGTCATCGTGGACCGCCACTCCAGACTCATTTTGACCTGAGGAGAGAAGAGCTTCGAAGAGCCAAGCTGAGGACACTCTGACAGTCTTAACTCCCACACGAGAACTCAGTGAGAGATAAAGACGCAGAAGAGGGCACAGGTAGGCGGAGTTGTTTGGAGAGACCAGTCTTGAACTTTTGCAGACATAATACAAGAACACATGCAGTGTACTGTATTGCACATAAGAAATCTTAAGGGGCAGAGTAAAGGCGTGAACTAATGCGATCTACATTTTCAAGTGTATATGCTTTAGTAAAAGGTATATGAAGTAAATAGGCTAGGATGAAGTAGAAAGCTTGTTGTTTTATACAGTACCGGTATGTAAGACACTCAAGCGCTCCGAATGAATAGCAATTTGTTATCATCGAAACGACTGAAGTATATTTCAATTTCAGTAGGTCACAGTACATAGTAACACGAGTCACCCATCCATCAATTTTCCATCCCACTTATCCTCACTTAGGGTTGCAGGCGTGTTGGCGCTTATCTCCGCTAACTGTGGATGAGAGGCGGGCTACACCCTGAACTGGTCGCCAGTCAATCGCAGGGCACACATAGACAGACAATCATTCACACTCACATGCAGACCTTCGGGCAATTTAGAGTCATCAATTAACCTACCATGCGTGTTTTTGGAATGTGGGAGGAAACCGGAGCACCTGGAGAAAACACACGCAGGCACGGAAAGAACATGCAAACTCCACACAGCCGAGGCCGGATTTGAACCCGGGTTCAATGAACTTTGAGATAGATGTGCTAACCAGTCGCCCACCGTGCCGTTTGACACGTCATCAATTAGCCAATTAGTTTTAACCACAATTGAGCTAATAGTGCTAACTGTGTGTATAATAAATTAGATACAGTAAGATCGGGGGTTCCTCATGGCCGACTGAGGACTAGTACTGGCTTAAATCACTAAATGAGCATTGCTTTGTGTTGTGTTTTACCTTTATAAAACAATAAATCCAAATGAATATAAATTTAATTCAATTTAAATGTATGACTTTATAAACTAACTGTTTAATAAACATTATAAAATCTGAACAATAATAATATAGAGTCAACTTATTTTCCTATGTCGTCAACTCTTGTGTCAAAGGTTAGTACATTACTGCCTGGATCAGACTAAAAGACAAATTTGGTCTTTCACGATTGCACTATGTCAGACTACTGTCATCAAATCTTGCCCTATCTCGGTCAGACATTGGCGACACTACACAACATCTATTCCGATACCTCCGTATGCCGTCTTTTACGATCGCTGGACTTGTGAAATCAAACACTGTCGGGGAGGCGTGACCAGAAAAGGTGTGGCCCTTCACCGCAACCCGATACAACCGTTACCATGGCGACGACAAGTTGTTTTCAAACAATGGATCGCTGCGGAAATGTTGGGAAGGTTTGGGGCTATCCGTTCAAGGATAGCTTGAGGTATATTCACATACTTTTAATACAATACGGCTTGGAAGCAGACAATAAAAGGTTACTTAGCCTACCGAGCTAGTGTTAGCACTGATATTTGTACGTAAATATGGCAAATCATGGTCTAAAGCTTCGGTAAACATTGGTCAGTGTGTGAATAAAAGTTGACAAAGGCGACCAAGTATGTTGACAACAGCAAGCACGGGAGACGATGCCCCGGTCACAATACGCAATCCTATTGGTCGACGTCAAGGTGCGCTGTCTGAGAGTTGTCGTTGATATGTCACACTACATGGAAGATATCCCCAAAAATCAAACATGGTAGACTTTTCATTTTGGCGTCATAGGACTATCGTAGGGCCAAATCATTGGTCCTGGATTATGTCACACAACAAGAGGTTTTGTCGTTCCCGACAAAATATGCTGGGCCTGATCTGGGAAATTGGGGATAAAATCCTCTCGTCTGATCTAGGCACAAGTAGTTACAAGTTGGGGCCATCTAAATGGCTGGATTAATCAAAGAGTTTGTCACTTTTTGATCATCTTATATTGTCAATGAGTCAGTATTTATTTTTTGGTCATGCATGTTTTGTACTTTTTTCGACATAATTTTGTTTCAGTTAGCTTTACAGGGACTCTTAATGGCCCTATTTTCCCTATCTGAGCAGGCTGTTGTCAGATTACAACTGCCACACTTTGAAGATCTGCAAAATACTTCGGCGGCACGGTGGAGCATTTGTTGGTTAGCGATAGGTTCTGGGTTTGGATCTCGGCTCAGGCCTCCCTGTGTGGAGTTAGTGATTAACTGGCGACCCGTCAAGCGTGTACTGCGCCTCTCACTCAAAGTCAGAGGGCATGGACAACAGCTCGCGTGCGACCCTGAATAAGATAAGCACTACAATATGACTTAAGTATGGTAGTTAACTCTATGAGCTTCCCTTAGAATATTAACAAATAGAATCACTTACATCTCTACTTGTTTGTATCACTTGTTCTTTAATGGGACAATTTGCAGTTTAAAAAAAAAAACACCACTTTTTGTCATACTGTATATGAGCTAAATGCCAGCATTATTATGTTTGAAAAATCACCCCTCTCTGGCAGCATCTATTGCCTCTAATTTTATTTTATTATTAATTATCATTTTATAACTAGGGATGGTTGGACAAGAATAGCCAATCAGAGAATGTATTGACAGGAAGCGTGACCGGATACTCAATCTATCTTTTGCTCACGTGCACACAAGCCTCATGGGGTGGGGGAGAAACACAGCAGCCTCACGTAAAAGAAGACGACTTTGCCAGATTATTTAACTCCTGTTAACAACAAAAGTGAAAAAGAAGGAATTGGACAGCGCTCTACTTCAAATCAAAGGGAACGATATAGAATGGTGGTGTGTGTCCTAAAAGGGGACGGCTACATGGCGGAGCTTGGAAAACCACCGCGTACGTCACTTTCGGCGTTCTCACCGAGTCATCAGGTAAGTTGATCACTTCTCTTATACTTTTAATTGATTATGCATTCCCCAAAAAAATACATCAAACAGGTAACATTTTAAGTAACGTTGCGCATTCGCGTCCGACCCCGGCAGCAGCAGTTTGAAAACTTATACCTTTAAATGGGAGTACGACGATAGTTATTCAATAGTGTGCAATTGTGCATGTTTTACATGGCTTGCATTTTAAGATGTCTGATATACACTGATTGGCTACTACATGAAGTAATATGTGAACATGCCCTGAGATTCAAAACAAAAGATTGTGCCTGCCCGATAAATCTGTTCATTATTGTGGTTCGCAGTGGTGTAAAACTGCACAAATACTATATTTGCCCCTCTCTTTGAAAAGGTGGACCTTATGTGAGGGTAAATGTTAATTTGAGTAAAGAGTAATGCAGACCTTGGTGAAAATCAACAGTAAATGCTCTGTATTCCTCTCCGCTAAATGTATCTGTGTGTTGTGAGCGTTCTCCACTTTCCCCACCTGTGAGGAGGCTGAAGGAGCAACGTGTCCACTGGTCCACGTCCAGGTTGTAAGAGTCGATGTGGCGCACCAGAATGCGGTCGTTATTGTAGTCCAGGTCATTCCCCCCAAGCACGTAAAGCTTCCTTCTCACCGCTGCCATGACGTGGTACACCCGCCTCTGCAACATGGGACTGCGTGCTAACCACTGGTCCTGGAGAGGAGCGTGAATAAGAGGTTAAAAGGAAGAGAGGAGAAGGAGTGAAGGCGATGACTGAGATTAATATTCAAGCATATATGCTCTTTGGGTATTGATGTATGCTCACTATACTCGATAAATAATGTGGCACTGGAGTTCCACTTTGTACTAATGCCTTTCCTCCCTTTTCTAATCATATATTTTAGCCAGTGCTTGCTCATTTCACTAAGTGTATTGAAGCTGATTTCGTTAGAGAATGTGTGTGTGTGTGTGTCTGCGTGTGTGAGAGAGAGAGAGGGCTTGATTGAGGCACAGAAAGTGTGTACGTGTGTGCGTGTGTGTGTGTGTGTGTTGACGGGTGGCCATCTGTTGAGGGTATAGTGGGTGGGGGGGTTGCTGTTGCTCTGGCAGGTGAATGTAGCTTCGTGGTGAATACAAATGAGCCTTTCTCTCGTGCCTCCCTCCCTTGCTTCCAGGCCAACATGAACAAACATAGACCCATATGGAGGTGCGCCTCACATGTAAACATGCCGCATACCTCCACATTATGTGCAGCCTTACAAAGACAACAGCTGGTTCATATGCATACACAAACACACTGCGACTCACTATGTTTCACTGTAATTGGCTGTATGTGAATATTGTATTTAAAATTGTATTTGACTGTGCAGTGTTTGATTTCATACTGCAGTGAAGATTTATGAATTGTGAGAAATGAGCACGTTGGTAATGAAATGTTCCTTGTTAACTTGATTTTTGAATTGTGGTAGGAAGATTATTTCTTCATTGTAATAATATTTCTTGACAATTTTTGAAATGTGGTAGGAGGATAAATTCTTCATTATAACAATATTTCATGACAATAAATCTTATAGCGTTGGAAAGCCTTTCAAATGGTGCCACATTTGGAAGGAATATGTATTTGTGGGATGAGCAGCAGAGCGGAGTATGTGGGTTGCGCCCTGAAAAATGTGCCAAATCTTCTCTGCCAATGTCCAACAGCTTGTTTTGCTGATACTTCTGACTTGTTTTGAGCTTTTACTTGTGTCTGCAACACATGCACTGAAACCTGAACGTGTGGTGTCGCTCAGTGATGAGTCCAGATTCTTCCTACGGCACTTGGACCGTAGGGTCAAAGCGTGGAGACGACACAGACAACGATATGATGATTGCTGGCTGCAGCGATGCAAGGACACGTTTTGGAGAAGGCACTGTGATGGAATGGAGCGGAATCTCCCTCACTGAAAGAACGAGGCTCGTCATCATTGGTTTCTACAACCAGTGGCAATTCCATAGCTCTACAGTCTGCAACAAGACTCAACACAAAGAACAGGGTTCATCAGACACTACCGCCAGAAGTTGAGAGCGAGGAGGATGGACTGGCTTGCCAGCAGTCCTGACCTCAACCTCATTTAGCAGTGTGCTGTTCGCGCCTGAGTGACAAACACAACCACGTTGGTGGACTTGCGAGAAATACTGGTTGGTTGAAATACTGGTTCATTTTGCTAAAACAGAATAGAAGTGTACTTACTGAGCCTTTTTTTTCCCTTCTTTCTTAGAAAACCACACCCACACAACTATGTGTGCGTGAATGTGTGTGTGTGTGTGTATATATATATATATATGCAGATGATGGAAGATAGTGTACACAACTATAAATTTATTTGGCTGTGTGCTTTAATGACAATTGAGTAGCGACACACAATTACACATGTATAAGTGCTTCGTTAACAATATCCACTACCTGTGTGTTATTAGAGAGTTTTACGCAAGTAGTGAAAGCCGTATAGCAATCGCTAAGTTAGTAGCCTAATAATCAGAATCAGAATCATCTTTATTTGCCAAGTATGTCCAAAACACACAAGGAATTTGTCTCCGGTAGTTGGAGCCGCTCTAGTACAACAGACAGTCAATTTACAGAACACTTTGGAGACATAAAGACATTGACAAAAAACAATTGTGCAAAAAGATGCAGAGTCCTCTCGCACTTAGAGCAGTTCGAATGGCTAATATCGCAATAGTCCGGTGCAATGACCATTGTGCAAAGGGCACTGAGACTTCAAGGAGTGTATGCGGTTTAAAGTGACGAGTAGTGCGATAATCTGGGACAATGGTTGTGCAAATGGAGCAGATGCTACTCTGGCATGAGTGGCCAGTATATGCAAATAGTGCAGCACGGCGAGACAACTACAGTGAGTGCACGAGTAATACATAATTGGCCCCACAGAAATGTGACAACGAACTCAAGTCAAAAAATTGCCAGCTTGTTGTAATGGAATTATAGGTTAGCTGTTTAAGAAGTTGATTGCAAGAGGGAAGAAGCTGTTGGAATGTCTACTAGTTCTAGTTTGCATTGATCGGTAGCGCCTACCTGAGGGAAGGAGCTGGAAGAGCTGGTGACCGGGGTGGGGAGGGTCCGAGAGGATTTTGCACGCCCTTGTCTTAGTTCTGGCAGCGTGCAAGTCCTCAAGGGTGGGTAGGGGGGTACCGACAATCCTTTCAGCAGTTTTGATTGTCCGTTGCAGTCGGAGTTTGTCCTTTTTTGTAGCAGCACCAAACCAGACTGTGATGGAAGAACACAGGACTGATTCGATGACTG
This sequence comes from Phyllopteryx taeniolatus, assembly GCF_024500385.1. NCBI lineage: Eukaryota > Metazoa > Chordata > Actinopteri > Syngnathiformes > Syngnathidae > Phyllopteryx > Phyllopteryx taeniolatus. The sequence goes on along the minus strand of NC_084507.1, from coordinate 4,641,059 downwards.
CTGTGTAGAACTGCCTCAACAGCTCCGGTGGCAGGCCGTGCTTTCTCAGAAGCCGCAGGAAGTACATCCTCTGCTGGGCCTTTTTGAGGACGGAGTTGATGTTGGTCGCCCACTTCAGGTCCTGGGAGATTGTAATTCCCAGGAACTTGAAGGTCTCGACGGTTGACACAAGGCAGCTGGACAACGTGAGGGGCAGCTGTGGCGAAGGATGCCTCCTGAAGTCCACGATCATCTCTACAGTCTTGAGCGTGTTCAGCTCCATCCATCCATTTTCTGAGCCGCTTCTCCTCACTAGGGTCGCGGGCGTGCAGGAGCCTATGCCAGCTATCATCGGGCAGGAGGCGGGGTACACCCTGAACTGGTTGCCAGCCAATCGCAGGGCACATATAAACAAACAACCATTCGCACTCACATTCACACCTAGGGGCAATTTAGAGTTGTCAATTAACCTAGCATGCATGTTTTTTGGGGGAAACCGGAGTGCCCGGAGAAAACCCACGCAGGCATGGGGAGAACATGCAAACTCCACACAGGCGGGGCCGGGGATTGAACCCCGGTCCTCAGAACTGTGAGGCAGACGCTCTAACCAGTCGCACACCGTGCCACCCCTAATAATGATAATAAAATGAAAAAAAAAAATGCTGTCCCATGATGCCCACTCAACATTTCTGCCTGTGTTCCTCGAACCGGCCCTGGGTGCCTGGCTGGCAGTGCATGGTTCTTCCACATGCTATTGAGGCTTCTGATTGTTAAATGAATAAATTGTTAAATTGCAATAAGTTTCTTTAAACTTCAATAATCTAGTCTACCAAACACCAAACAAGAGTCAATGGCAACAGCAAAGTAAGCTGTTTGGCATAGAGAAGATTTGACCATTTTTTCATGGGTGCAACCTAGATAATCACCTCTGCTGCTCATCCCTCAAAAGCACGTCCCTTCCAAATGTGGCACCATTTGAAGCAATATGAATAGGCTTTCCAATGGTATAAAATGTATTGCCAAGAAGCATTGTTACGAGAAAGAAATAATCTAACTAACATAAAATTCCCTACTTTTTGTGCTATGTTTATATTGATAATACTTACGAGCAAAAGACTTCATTCTAAGTTTTATTGATCGCTGATTGATTTTTAAACATGTCTGAGCAAGTTAACTGGAGAGTAAAGAGGCACTGTGTCGTACAACCCCAATTCCAATGAAGTTGGGACGTTGTGTTAAACAGAAAAACAGAATACAATGATTTGCAAATCATGTTCAACCTATATTTAATTGAACACACAACAAAGGCAAGGTATTCAATGTTCAAAGTGCTAAACTTTATTGTTTTTAGCAAATAATCATTAACTTTGAATCTTATGGCTGCAACACGTTCCAAAAAAGCTGGGACAGGTGGCAAAAAAGACTGCGAAAGTTGAGGAATCCTCATCAAACCTGTTTGGAACATCCCACAGGTGAACAGGCTAATTGGGAACAGGTGGGTGCCATGATTGGGTATAAAAGGAGCTTCCCTGAATTGCTCAGTCATTCACAAGCAAAGATGGGGTGAGGTTCACCTCTTTGTGAAAAAGTGCGTGAGAAAATAGTCCAACAGTTTAAGGACAATATTCCTCAATGTACAATTGCAAGGAATTTAGAGATTTCATCATCTACGGTCCATGATATCATCAAAAGTTTCAGAGAATCTGGAAAAATCACTGCATGTAAGCAGCAAGGCCGAAAACCAACATTGAATGCCCGTGACGTTCGATCCCTCAGGCGGCACTGCATCAAAAACCGACATCAATGTGTAAAGGATATCACCACAGGGCTCAGGAAAACTTCAGAAAAGCAATGTCAGTAAATACAGTTCGGCGCTACATCCATAAGTGCAACTTGAAACTCTACTATGCAAAGCAAAAGCCATTCATCAACAACACCCAGAAACGCCGCCGGCTTCTCTGGGCCCGAGCTCATCTAAGATGGACGATGCAAAGTGGAAACGTGTTCTTGTGGTCCGACGAGTCCACATTTCAAATTGTTTTTGGAAATTGTGGATGTTGTGTCCTCCAGGCCAAAGAGGAAAAGAACCACCCGGACTGTTATGGAGGCAAAGTTCAAAAGCCAGCATCTGTGATGGTATAGGGCTGTGTTAGTGCCAATGGCATGGGTAACTTACACATCTGTGAAGTCACCATTAATGCTGAAAGGTACATAGAGGTTTTGGAGAAACAAATGCTGCCATCCAAGCAACGTCTTTTTCATGGACGCCCCTGCTTATTTCAGCTAGACAATGCCAAACCACATTCTGCACGTGTTACAACAGCGTGGCTTTGTAGTAAAAGAGTGCGGGTACTAGACTGGCCTGCCTGCAGTCCAGACCTGTCTCCCATTGAAAGTGTGTAGCGCATTATGAAGCGTAAAATATGACAACGGAGACCCCGGACTGTTGAACACCTGAAGCTGTACATCAAGCAAGAATGGGAAAGAATTCCACCTACAAAGCTTCAACAATTAGTGTCCTCAGTTCCCAAACATTTATTGAACATTCTTAAAAGAAAAGGTGATGTAACACAGTGGTAAACATGACACTGTCCCAGCTGTTTTGGAACATGTTGCAGCCATAAAATTCTAAGTTAATGGTTATTTGCTACAAACAATAAAGTTTATCAGTTTGAACATGAAATATCTTGTCTTTGTGGTGTATTCAATTAAATACAGGTCGAACGTGATTTGCAAATCATTGTATTCTGTTTTTATTTATGTTTAACACAACGTCCCAACTTCATTGGAATTGGTGTTGTAGTACGCCTCAACACATTTAGAAAATAAGATTAATTCCCATCTCAAGTGTAATTTTAATGAGATATGTTATATTGGGTTGCTGTCACACACTATTTGTACAACTGTTTGGATTGAAATGACCAACCAAAAAATCATTACACAACCATTTTGGCCACTACTGTGACAGTGCAAATAGTTACCTGTTCTGGCTCGTATACCATCAGGCGATTCTGGTACTGAGCTGTGTTTGTCACCCCACCTGTGAAACAAAATAAAATACTTTTAACAAACAGAAAAGTATTTAAAGGCAAATGCAGAACTGTGTTTTTGTGTGGACTGGATATAATCTGTACTTAAGTAACGGAGCACATGAACACGAAACTTTAAATTCCCAAGTGAACATGGAAGAAAACATGGCTTTGATCTCTCTTTGCTGCTATAATAACTTCCACTCATGGAAAAGTATTCTATGAGACTTTGGAGTATGTCTTTGGGATTTTTTTTGTCCATTTATCTAGTGGAGCCTGGAAAACCTCATCCTAGGTCATCTCAAACTCACCCAACTATGCCTTGATTGACTTAGCTCGTTTGACTAATCACATACATGTTGGTAATCTTAAGAATTTTAGATAGCTGGGATAGGCTCCAACACGCCCGCAACCCTTGTGAGGATAAAGCGGTTCAGAAAATGGATGGATGGATGGATTTATTATTCGACTGGTAGGTGTGCTTCAATACCGGAAAGTGTAGCATGAAGGTCACAGTAATACATGTGATACAATGCACAATCCATATTAGTGTTTACCTGAGACCCAGAGCAGGTTTTCAGCCACACAGCCTGCGTGACATGAAAGCGAGCGGTCGAAGGGTTGCACATACATCCACTTATTCTTTTTAGGACAGTAGCGCTCTACTGAGGGTAGGACCTGCCTCAGCTCGTTCCTGCCGCCCACTGCATACAGGTACTGACCCAAAGCACCTAGTACAAAGTGTTCTCTGCAGGCCTTCATGGAGGCTATCTCAGTCCAGCGGTTTGCCCTGGGGTCATATCGACAAGCAGTCCTAACTGCACATGTCCTCCCACTGGTGTGCTCCATCTCCCCACCCACAACAAAGAGGAAGTTCCCCATTACAGCCACACAATGGTGGCTGCGCCCAGTGGTCATTGGTGCCAACTCGCTCCAGTTCGATCCTCCCGCCACACGTATGTGCTCCTGTGCAGTTGGATTGAAGTAACGCAGCTCCCGGACTCTGCACACCTCCCGCTTTCTTCCACCAGCAATGTAGAGGGTGAGGGATTTGAAGCGAGGCCTGGTACGGGCTGACTGGTTAAGAGGCTGTGCAAATTTGGCATGGTTGTAATCCAGGGCTTCATCTACTAGAGCCGCAACAGTGGAGCTGGACTGCACCAGAGGGTGGCTACAGGCTAGGTGATGCAGGGTTGAGACGTCCATCAGGCCATAGCGGACATGTTGCAGAAGATCTTCAGTGTACTGGTAGCGGCAGTCATGTTCCAACCACATGACAACAAACTAAAAAAAGATAACACAAAAGCGTGACGAAAAAGGTAATGATATGTAACCATACAGAGACAATTATCAAGAAGCAGAAGAAAAATGTCATGCATCAATTTTTATTAGAAACAGGATCAGTTCTATTGCCAAGTTTGTTCAACTCACAAGGCATGTGTTGCTGGTTGTTGGTGTCACTTAAGCACTATACACTAGAGCAGGGAGTGTATAAGATCCCAAAGCGTGCGAGTTGGCAAGCAGCTTCTCCAGGACCATCACGCTAAACACAGGAGCCCCACAAGGGTGTGTCCTCAGCCTGCTAAGTTTGCGGAAAACACAACGGCGGTGGCCCTCATTACCAATAAGGATGAGGACATATAAACTAAAGATATGGTTGTAGACTTCAAGAACAGCACCCTCCAATTGCCCCCGACCATCGACAGTGCTGCTGTTGGAGAGAGTGAGGAACCAGCTTTCTGGGGGTGCTCATCTTGGAGGACCTCTCCAGGAACACCACATCACTGTCCAGGAAGAAGGCTCAGACTTGCCTCTACTTCCTCCGCAAACTGAGGAATGTGCCGAGTTTCACCCTCCATCATGTGCTCCTTCTACCAAGGCACCATTGAGAACATCCTTACTGGCTGAATTGCTGTGTGGTATGGAGGCTGCACTTCAGCCTGACTGAAGACTCTGTAACCCAAAGTGAATACAGCCAGCAAGACCATCGATGCTCCTCTGCCCCAAACAACAGACATGTATCTCTCCCGCCTCCCCCACAGAGCCATCAGCATCGCTGGTAAAACCGCCCACCCATCATACACCTTCTTCAGCCTCCTGCCTTCAAGGTTTAGGTGCCATGAGGCTGTTAAGATGCTGAACTCTGCCACCCTTGACTGGACTATAATACCCACAACATTTTACCGCAGTTGCGCTCTAACTCATAACTCATAACTAATTTGCACATCTGTCTGCGTTCAACTGCAGACATGCTGCTACACATTGCACTCCACCTTTATTGAGCAAAGGCACCCATTTTACATTAGACAAACCACACGGCACCCCAACCAAACAATAATGTCACAATAAATATGAATACTGAAATAATAATGTTCTTGTCTCGATTCACTTACGAATAGACTTCCTCAGTGTGAATTCTGGATCTGTTTATCTGTACACAATGTTCCCGTGGCACCCCTGATGAGCTCTCACGGCACCTGAGTGTGCCATTACCCTCTGGTTGGGAATCACTGAGCTAAAGAATCCAGAACTACTCCATTGTGTCCATAGCCTGTTCATCGTTCTAATTTTATACATCTTTTGCACACATATTTTTATCTTTGGTCGTTATATATTGTTACTTTGTTACGAGAGAGAGAGGGAAACAACATTTTGGTTGTTCTGTATATCGTTAATATATCGGGAATTTACAATATTTTTAAAAAATCCTAACATGGTAACAGTAACTTATATCTAATCAGAATATTAGGTACATCTGTACATTTGCTATTGTTAATATTTCGGTGCAACACTGCAAACTACAACTACAACGATAAACACACCAAATTGTTAAATAGATGTCTTGCAGTGTCAATGAAAGTGAGCACTATGCGAGGTTAAGAATACAGCTCTTATATTGGATCTCGGTTGTGCATGTCTGATGGTGTACATTCGCCTGTCTTTCGTGCAGGCCGCATGGGTTGAGTTCCCACTCAGGGACAGTCAATTTAACTGTGAATGTTTGTCTGTCGCTATGTGCCCTGTGATTGACTGGCAACCAGCTGGGATACGCTCCAACTCCCTGCAACCATGCACAGGATAAGCGGTATAGAAAATGGATGGACGGATGGATGAATAGTTGTGCATGTGTACATAATGTTGTGGCTTGTATGTGACTCATGAACGGATTAATCTCTTACCTAGTTCACCTTCCCAAAAAACAATATTCCCACACTTATGACAAAGTGCGGTGACGAAACGTATGGCATCTCTGACTAAAGGGGGGGAAAAAAAACTTTTAACTTTGTGCTGAAAAGTTCACCTTGTAAGCAGTCACATAAACTGATCTGAAATGTTACCCTTGCTTTGAAGAGTTCAAAAGCGACGGCGCTGTACAGCAAAGCAAAGACAGGCTCCCTATTCCCATTCTGAACCATCGCTGTTGTCTGGTGAGACCATTTATGCTCCTGCTGCAGTTTGCATAACAGCCTGGCATCCCAGTAACGGATGCTGTCAACTTTCTCCTCCACTGAGCTCTTTTCCATCTGGAGAAGACTGGGTGCACTGTGAGGATCGTGTTCATCCAGCCTGGACTTCTGGAGCACACAGAAGTGGACCAGCACCTCTGCAACTGAATACTGGATAACCTCACAAATTGCCAGTTTTGTGGTCAGGGAGCTGTGTTTCTGACCTGGAGCCCTGCAGGGAACAGTTCTGACACTGTTTCTCTGTGCACTGCAGGTTTCATGTACAGCTCCAGTTCTCTGATGGCCCTGCCATCATCAGCTTCATCAAGGATGATGATGATGATGATGGTGAAAGGCAGGACAGAGGAATATGAGAGGAACCACCTCATCAACTCAGGAAGACAAAGGAGCTGGATTCACAGGCGCAGCCAGACCCCATCAACAAAGGTGAACATCCATGGAAAGATCATTGAGAGACTTGGACTCTTACTGTATCTGGATGTTCCTGAAATAGGAAGTGAGTGCGAGGGGAGAGCTATGTTCTCTGATGGACAATACTCCCACTAAGTGCAGGACGCCAACAAAGCACTGAGCAGCTACAGCATAAAGGCCTATTCTAGTTTATTCCTCGACAAAAATAAAGAAGTAAAGAAATCCTCCCTTCTTATAAGAGGAACTGCAGTCCTCTTTAAATTCATGTTTTGCTTCACATTCCTTGACTTTTTAAATGGAATTAATTCACACTGTATGGATGACAGTGGCAGGCAGCTAATTGTTCCCTATTCAGAATCGTAGCAAATAATAAGGGATGACATCATGGCAATCTGATCGGATGCAGCGGTGTGTCTATTTGCATGAAATCATTGCTCTCGTATTGATTTTGTTTTGTTCATTATACTTTGGAGAAAAAGTACAATATTTTGGTATAAATAAGTCTTGAAAAATCCCTCTCCCAGCCTAACCAAGATGCAAGTCGTGTTCTCAGTTCATATCCATTGCAGGATTATTGTAATGGTAAAACAATCAATTTATGACACATTTGTGGTAATTCTTGATGCTTCGCACCCACGAAAGACAGATTAAATAATCAATTACTAGTCCTTGAGTGGGTACGTTCAAAACATCATAAACATATAAGAAAAACAGTAAAAGAAGGCGAACACACTGGTTAATGAATAAAAAAGTGCAGTGGAGATTTGAAGGGAAGAAACAATGGCTCCTAATCATAATTATTTTTCAAGATAGCTACAGGCTATTATGAAAGACTCAGTCAAACCAACACAACATCGAAAAGTCATGACTGTAAATATCCACAGGCACACTCTTTTGTTTAATGCAGGCGAACTGGGTAATTGAACTTGAGAGCTGTGGAAGGTTATTTAGCTGCTGTGAGGTGTGAATGTGGGCAAGATGTCTTGGAGATTACGGATTTCATTATCACATACGCAAAGTGATTTTGCTGTGAAGACGACTTCGTAGATTATACATATTTATATGCAATATCAGTCAAATTGTGTCACTGCTGAGATGACAGACACGTGGTAAAGGTGGAAAACTGCAACAAACACACACATCATTTTGCGGCAACTGTACTGTCTTTGCCGTCGCTCACCCCGCTTTTCTCCTCTTCATAGCTTGGAAGTGACAGCGTGTGTGCGTGTGTACGTGCATGTGTGTGTGTTTGCACGGCGGCAGCTGACTGTGAAGGTCACGCTGCATCACACAACTTCCTCAGGGCACAGAATAAATCAACTGCTTCCGCTCCACGCTGAAAGAGCAAGAGCGTGTGTGTGTTTGTGTGTGTGTAAAAAGGGTAAAGTGAGGGAAAGAGATAGTGAGGGAGAGAGGGGAGGGAAGGGGGTGAGCTACATGAAGGCAGAGCAAAGGATGGCAAGAAAGAAGAAGGGAGAACAAAGCCAGAGAAAATGTGATTTTCTGAGCGTGAGAGTCTCTAAGAAAACTCAGGGTGACAATGATTGACAGCTGAGCTATATCGGTCCAATATTGGTGCGTCCACCCCCGCCTCACATTTTCGGACGATGGACCCCGCTTCCTGTCCGCTTCCGTCTGATGCTCAAATTAACCTTCTGGGCGCAGTGAAGGAGGCCTAAAGCAGCCTAATCAGAGACTGATTATGGCGGCGGCGGCTGGTTAAGGGGTCAGCGTAATTGTGCCATCAGAGGCCTGATTGTTTTCAATCAGAAGAGCGGGCGACTGACAGCTGGGGGATTGGGGCCCTGATGGAGGCGCGGAGGGCCTAATCAGAAAAGAGAAGGGGAGAAAGAGAGAAAGGGAGCGAGGGCGGTGGAAGGAGGGAGGGCACATTGGGGGGAGGCTGATTGGCGCAAATGAACAGTCAAAATGGCAAGTCCTCACGCCGCACAACCGCCTCACGCCACAGCCTACGCACACACCTTGACACTTCATGAGACAGGCACACACACCCATGCTTGCTTGCTTACACACATGCATGAATGGATGGCAATCAATCACATACACATTCAGAAAAAGACCATTGTGATTGCAGGTCAACACAAACAAACAGTAAATGAGATGCAGATGGCAGTGTTTAATTTGTTCTATTAGCTGTGCGTTTGCCTTGTCTTGTGTCAATCGTTTCTAGTTGTGTATTGTCTAGTTGTGCACTAAGATGCAATTAGCTGTGACATTGCTCCTCATTTTTAGACATTGGGGCGGCTTCATCAAGTGAATGAGAATGTGGCATGTGACCTCAGGACCCCTGGTTTGATTCCCTTCAACATCATTGTGGTGTTGGCAGTGGGAGTGAAGGAGTCAAATGCAACCTTCCTAGGTGTCTAAATGCAATAAATGTATGTTGAATTGTTTTCTTTCAAGGTCTAAGGATTGTGCACTTAAGTTGTCACAGTCTTTAACCTTTAAATGTTGACCTCTGACCATTTGTTCTTGCATGTTTTTTTGTGATTGTGAAAAATCCATCCATCCATCCATTCTCTTAACCGCTTATCCTCACTAGGGTCGCGGACATGCTGGAGCCTCTCCCAGTTAACTCTGGGCGAGAGGCGGGGTACACCCTGAACTGGTCGCCAGTCAATCGCAGGGCACTTTCAAACAAACAACCATTCGCACTCACTGTCACACCTGCAGGCAATTTAGAGTCTTCAATTAACCTACCATGCATGTTTTTGGGATGTGGGAGGAAACCGGCGTCCCCGGACAAAACACGCAGGCATGGGGAGAACATGCAAACTCCACACAGGCGGGGCCGGATTTGAACCCGGGTCCTCAGAACTGTAAGGCAGACGTGCTAACCAGTTATCCGTCGTGCCGCAGATTGTAAAAAATGCATCATTAATTTCCATCTCTGTGATCTGTATTGCATTTTATTGTGCATCACTGTCCATCATCTTTGATCCTTTATCAGGAGCCTATTATACTCGCCCCCTAAAAGTATTGGAACAGGGAGGACAGTTCCTTTATTTTTGCTGTGGACTGAAACAATTTTATTACAACGATGAAGATGAGACAAAAGACCAACAATGGAGCTTTTTTTCCATGTGTTTCCATCTGAATCCGATACACAATTAATAAAACCACGTATACAACAGTATTGGAAAAGATAATAAAATTAGGCTGAAGTGAATAATGGTGGCACAGGCTGGCGTTTGCTTGGTCTCTCCATGCTTGCGTTTTCTCCAGGTAGTCCATCTTACGCCCACATCCCACATTATTTAGTTAACTGAAGACTCTCAATTGTGCTTGGGTGTGAATGTGAAAGTGAACGGTTGTTTATCTGCATGTGCGCTGTGATTGACTGTACTAACCAGTCCAGGGTTTACATAATCTTTCGCCCAAAGTCAGCTGGGATAGGCTCCAGCTCACCTGTGACTCTAGTGAGGCTAAGCGGTAGAGAAAATGGATGAAGGGAATAAGACTTCATATTTAGATGCAAATATTTTGCTTGCAGTAATTGCACACTTTGGAATTCTTCACATCAGCCACTTTCAGCTGCTGTTTGTTTTGGGAGCGGTTACTCCATTTGTCCCCTCTTTTGCAGGTAAAATCCATGTTTTGTAGGGTTTAAGTCTGGAAATTTACGGGGCCAGACTAAAGCTGTCCACTTTTTCTCCCGATGAAATATTTTGTTATTTTGGAAGTGTGTTGTGGTGTTTTGTTGTGCTGCGCGATCTCCCAATCAGTTTGGTTATATCTTTTTTAAAATGGCAGACAAAATGTTTCTTCATTCTGTTTGCTTCTGCCATCACCTGTTATATCAATGACGATTAATGAGCCCAACTCAGAAGAGGCATTGCAGGCCCAGGCCTTAACATTACCTCTACACAAATTCTAAAAATGTCAATGCTCATTTCATTGCTTTTTGGCAAATCCCAGCCTAGCCCTCCTCTTCATCCTGCTAATAAGTTGTTTGCGAATTCTAGTGAAGAATCTGTTCTTTTGTGAATGAAGTCTTCTGCAAACAGTGTATGATACCTTCAATGCTGGCCTCCGGAGGTTGTTGCTGATGTCACTACCATTTGTTTTGGGGTTTTACAGCTCTCACAATGTTTTGTCATCAACTGCTGTTGCTTTCTTTAATCTACATGTTCGACATCTATTACTTGATTCACGAGTGTTTTATTTCTTCTCCAGGACATTCCAAATCCTTTTATTTGCTATGACCAATTTTTTTGCAATGGCTCTGACTGATTTTCAACCTGCTTCACAATTGCTTGTTTTTCACCCATTGATAGCTCTTTGGTTTTCATGTCCGTTACACCTCTAACTAGTATAGTTTTCACAGGCAAAACTTACATCTTAAAACGAGCAGAGACTTTCAGCGCTATTCATTGCTTAAATGATCAATGTAATAGGACACACCTGGACAACAGGACACACCTGTCAGTCACGTTTCAGTACTTTAGCTCACATGAAAACTAGGTGGATCCCAAAAAAAGGTGCTATCTTCTAAGTTGTGTTTCAGATTCAGATGGAAATACCTGAAAAAGAATATGTTTATCTCTTGTGTCATATCCATAGTTTGATGTCAAACTTAAACATTTTCAGTCTACAGCAAAAATATTTGAGGAGAAGAGTCTCGATCAAGGTTACAGAACTTGTGATCCATCTCATTTGCTTACATCCCCTGCTTATATTTTGAAAAATGACAACTTGAGAGTCCCAACACACTCAGATGGGAATGTCGGGCAAGGGCGCCCACTGATTCTGCATAATGTTGAGTTGCATTTTAGTAATTATCGTTGTTATATTAATGACAGAATATATGAGTGTCATTTTTTTTAAATGATAAGGAAGCAAAGTATCTGATTGAAATTTATATTTGTGATTTTACGGGTACAGGTACATGAACACCCACACACATTTCCATACCTTCCATATCTCTTCTTCACTCAGCGAGGTGAGACGGTCACTCTTGAGGACTTCCTTGAGAAGGCGAAACGGCAGCTGCAGGGCCTCCTCCTGCCGCGTCTGGCTCAGCTCAGAAAGGTGACCCACCAAGAAGTCCACCGCAGCCTCCTCCAAGGAAGGAAGGTGGAAGAGGTCAGCCACACGGTAGAGCTCTAAGTAGTTGGCACTGCTCATTTCCTGCAGACACGCAGAGAGAGGGTTTATATTCCGGGACCTTTGATGGCCACGCAAGGAAAAACTGAGTCAACTGCTCTTAAACACATAATGGACTAAACTATTTTGTACAATAGAAGGTAAGTATGCTGAATGAATGGCCATCTCTTACCATGCTAAAATGTGCTATTAGCATCCATTCAGTACAACATGCTTACAGTAAAGCTGAAGTTCTATTTAAGAACAAATACTTCCCATTCCCATTTGCCAAACATTTATTATAGAGCGCATGTGCTTTATCAGACTATCCACAAATGTGCAGTTTTTACATTAAGCATAAACTGATTTCAATCTCACAGTGTAATGAAAAAGCAGTGAGGGAGAAAGGCAATAAGTGTTGGGGCGAGAAAAAAAAAAAAAAAAAAAAGATCAAAGTAGTTTGAAAATGTGGGATACGACTGCCACCTTCTGGAATCAGTGAATACAGCAGTGTAAATCCGGAATGTTGTACAGTACTGCATATACAGTACGGGGTAGCTGTGTAGTACCTGCTAATCATGGATATATCCTTCACAGGATGCACTATAGTCACATTTTAATGTATTTTATTTTATTTGAATTCATGAAATGACAGTTATTATGACTGGTGTGCTTTTAATTAAGTGAATAAACTGTACACAGCAAGAATGGTTTTGATCGATTTAGTATTCACTGCGTATCATTATTCACAATTATGGTGGTAAGCCAGAGTGACACGCTACTCAATTGGATTTTTAATGCCAGTATTGATGCAATGCGCACTCGCTAATCAATAGTAATCATTCGACCTTGCCTCCTACTGACACCTCTAATGAAACATCTGGTGCAACTTGAGTCATATGTAAGTATGCGTATGTGCGTTTATTGTTACTGACATTAATAAACAATGACTTCAGCGCGTCGGTTTAAAATGATAAGTGCTGGTCCTGTGTCCCTCCATAACACTGCGAAACCACCAGATGTCTCGCAAGAGCAATATTTGCCATCGGGATTTAACCGAGAGTAAAACATGCATGATAAACTACAGTTGTGTATTTTAATGGGGTGACCAGTGTTTCTGGATACACTGACCTTGTACTCACACATGCAAGTATTTAAGAGGGGAATTTTTTTTAAATGTGTGTTATGCATCTGAGAGGCCATTACAATACACATAGGAATGGCTCTAACATGAGGAGAGTAACAACGTCTGAACTGTCCTATGTGATAAAACACAAGTCCTGAATAAGTACCTAATCTGGACTGAGGTACAGTAGGTGACATGTACCCGCAATTAAGAGGAGCAGGTGTGCATTTCTATTACTATTCATCATGTTTTGCGGACATACGTAGATCGGTTTCCACCATCACTCATGGGTACCTTTGGCGGTTTGAGGACCAAAAATCAGGTCCCCGTTTGGGAAACAATTTGAAACTAATCGATCCACTGTTCTTGACATACCTGTGCAGTAGGGCTCCGCCCACCCATATAAAATCACCAAATCTCCCCACTTCTCACACCTGTGGTTGATTACTTGTCCTAATGAGCCCAAAGCAAACATGGTGAAGCAGCATTTAGCTATTATGCTGCACACTAATTGAAGAAGTTGCCAACAGAAGTGACGTCAGCCCCAAGTGTGAATGTTTTTAAGTCCAGGTTAAAAACTTCTTCTTTTTTCCTCATGGTTTTTAGAGCATTTCCCCTTATAAATGATATTTCTTGCCCTTTATGCTGTTTTAATTGTACTTTTATTTTTCTCTTTGTTTTAAATGTTCATAAGATGTTTTTTTGTTTTTGTTTTTAAATGCTTTTAATTATGTAAAGCACATTTGAGTTACCTTATGTATGAAATGCGCTATATAAATAAATTAGCTTTGCTTTGCTAATGAAGACAGGGAGAATTTTGCTCACAATTCCCATGTCATGGATGTCTTTAGAGTGTTTAAAGACGCCTAAGAAAGTGAATTCATGCACTGTGCAGATTTTGTTGGCCTCGTGGCGACATGTTCGAAGGTCACCTCGTTAAATAGTGTGAAAGACCTCAATGGCCCACAGATGTACATGCAGGTGGCTTAAATTGTCAACACCATAAGACAGTAAGACAGGAGATAATGAATTCATTATCCCAACACTAGCCAACAAAATTGGGCACGCCTTTCGTTAAGCCTCAAGGTTTAAGCATGGACAATGAAGACCTTGTTAATAATGCCAGTACATTTCAAGAAGTCCACCGGGAAATGTGGAATGAGTTGATTATGGCTACAGCGCTGAGAAACATCCAGGAGTGAACTATCCCCATGCTAATGCATTTTACTGAAGATGTCCAGCCAGGTGTGTCTCAGCCAGATGACTCTCTTCAACCTGTGGCAGGAGGCGAGGTTGCGGGCATGCCCTTTATCTGCATTTTTGGCCATAGACACCGCTGATCCCCACACAGACTTGGACTGGGTGCTCTCGCAGGTGGAGAAAAAGCTTTGCTGGCACTTGTGTCGGGCGAAGTGTGGCCATCCTATCCCAATTCGCCTGACCTCCAAAATGATGAGTGCATTACAGCTCCATTTGGAGCAGAAACAGTCCTGTGGTGTACTTCAAGACAACCAATACCTCTTTGCAAGACCAGGAGCACTGACCCATATCTTTGGTTCAGACTCACTGCAATGAGATGGACCAGCTAACCAATTTCCTTGGGCATTACGTAAGAGCCCGTCAAGAAACCTATCGGCTCCCCGAGAAGCCCATGCAGCTTGCTAAAGTCAATTTAAGTTTTGATGGCACTTGAACAGGGATGATTAGCGAAGTTTCAAGGCCAGAACTTGGATCAAATTTAAATACTTCCAGATTGTGGGTCATTTTAATTTTTTACAATATATTTGTTTTTGGGTCACCCAAATAAGCTGTACTGAGAAATGATTCCAGAGAAAAGGTTATTGACAGTGATGAAGAATAAGTGGAGGTTGAGGCCAAGTTGAAGACTCACTGTCAGTTCGCTTCCTGTTGATGGAATCAGTCAACCTGGAGGTATTAGTGCAGTTCAGTCATTCAGTGCTGAGGCCGAGGGGGAAACGTCTTTGTCTGGTCGCGATCTGTCGATGGAGTCGGTCCAGCTAGAACAGCTGGCAAGGACACCACCACACAAGGGTAGAAAGTGGTAGTGATGGCCAGATAAAGCCTTATGAAGACAAAGTTTTCCATCCAACTGGTTCACAAAAAGGTTCATTTCTCGAGGCTTCATGTGCACTACACCCCACCTACAGGCAAAAACCTTGATTGCCATTTGAAATACTATAAGTGTAATGCCTTTCAACACTGTCCACATGGATACTCACCAAAATTAAACACTATAATTAGATCTTGTGGGATTAATTCATGTAATCTGTTTATAATCATTTGTGGTTAATGCTATGGTACGAAATAAACAAATCCAATAGGACCTGGTAAATTTATGTTATCAATTTGTATATACTATTGTAGTTGTGGCGGCACGGTGGCCTCACAGTTCTGAGGAGCGGGGTTCAATCCCCGGTCCCGCCTGCGTGGAGTTTGCATGTTCTCCCCGTGCCTGCGTGGGTTTTCTCCGGCCACTCCAGTTTCCTCCCACATCCCAAAAACATGCATTAATCGGGGACTCTAAATTGCCCGTAGGTGTGAATGTGAGTGCGAATGTTGTTTGTTTGTATGTGCCCTGCGATTGGCTGGCAACCAGTTCAGGGTGTATCCCGCCTCCTGCCCGATGATAGCTGGGATTGGCTCCAGCATGCCCGCGACCCTAGTGAGGAGAAGCGGCTCAGAAAATGGATGGATGGATGGATATTGTAGTTGTATCACAGTTGTAGTGTTTACAAAAGATGTGAAATTGTGTGCTGGTGAATGCTTTTTTTAAAATGAAGAACCTATTTTGTGCTTGTATTGGCTTGGATATATACAGATAAAGCCTTATGAAGACAAAGTTTTCTTAAAGTTATTATTTTATTTTTTTCCAATTTAATTGTAACTTATTACACTCATAATAAAGCATTTTGCCAATGTTGGGTTATGTGAGGTGTCGCTGCACTTCTAAATCTTTAATTTAATTTAAAAAAAATGAGGTCATAACTCCAAAACCAAATTGGAGAATAACACAAACTTAACTAAACTAAAACTTAACGAAATTATAGTCGTAGCATATTTCACTACATACAGCCATATGATGGGTGATCTGTTATTTGGAGAGATCTACTGGTACTCAAAGCGTTGCCATACATGGGAAACTTTTTTTTTTTTTTTAAGCAGAATCGATGAATAAAAAATGTTACAGGAAATTGACCAAGCTCCAACATGACAACTACCACGCTAAATTACCGGGGATCCATTACACTTTTTTTCTGGTTTGTTCATTATTCGCGCCAACACATGAACCACTTCTCAAAACAGCAAGGCGTTTTGCAGCAAGGCTTCACAAAACAGCAAGGCTTCACGCGTGATTCGTCATATACCAACATGACATCAGTTCATACGTCCTCCATAAATTAGTTCCTGGATTTATCAACACACACTTCGAGGCCTCGGGACAATTTGTCCCATCACTTAATGCCCGGGACGGGAAAAGTGTTCAATTCTATGTTGATAATTGTATTAGACTAGAAAGAGGAAAATGCAATCTGTATGATGTCAAGCTATGTCAATTAAAGGTTTATTCAATGCAAGTTCGGCGTGTAGTACTATTATTTTAATAATTGTGTGCCAGGCCGACAGAATGACCGTATCCGGCGAAGAAGCGTCATTGAAACATGGGCCCCAGTGTGGAGGGACAACAAAAAGCAATATTATACACACAAGCACATTCATGCACAAATGCACCGCTAGTGGTGCACCGGCACCAGCCCTTTTGCCCTGAATGAGAAAAGTGTCCTTTCTGCTGGAGCCTATTTTTTTTCTTCACTGATTAAGATTTAGGAAGAAAAAAATACCCTCTCTGTCATAAATTCCCCCCATAATTGTTTTGATATACAGTAATCCCCGTTCCATCCCTGGGGTTACGTTCCAGAACACACCCGCAATAAGTAGAGAAATACCCCTTTTAAATACACCCGAGGCTTATATTTTTTCTTTAGCATTTATGGTACTTAAAATGCTTTTAAGGTCTTTAAACACACTTTTAAAACAAAACAAACACATTTAAAGATCCATTGAAAGAGAACAAAAGCAATAGACAACACAAAAATATTGTACAAACAGTTTAAAAAAAGAGTAACAACTGTAATAACACTTTTTTTTTAAAAAAGAAATCTGCAATATAGCGGGTCCGCGAAGCGTGAACCGTGATGTAACGGGGATTACTGTAAATAGCCCATGTTTTTCTACCTGAATGAGGTAGTGGGAGCAGATGCTGAGGAGCTCCAGCAGCTGAAGGTGGCTGCCAGCAGACAAAACATCCTGGATCACTGCTGGCTCCAGCACAATCTGTCCACACAGAAGATTGTTTTAGTCATATGTGCCATAATAAACCTTTACCGTATGTCTATGGGCAAAGACTCTAAATTGCCCGTAGGTGTGACTGTGAGTGCGAATGGTTGTTTGTTTGTATGTGCCCTGCGATTGGCTGGCAACCAGTGCAGGGTGTACCCCGCCTCCTGCCCGATGACAACTGGGATAGGCTCCAGCACGCCCGCGACCCTAGTGAGGAGAAGCGGCTCAGAAAATGGATGGATGGATGGATGTCTATGGGCAAGAAAAAAAAAAATAGAAATACAGAAAATGTTGTCGTTTAATGATTCAATCAAAACTAATTGTCATGATTTTGTTTTTACAGCATCAAAATGGGAAATTAGCTGAATATAGCCATCCATCCATATATTGCGTATGCTCATTAGGGTTACGAGTGAGCTGAAGCCTCTCCCAGCCCACCATGAAATGGTCGCCAGTCAATGGGACGGCACTTGCGGTGACAAAAAACTATTCACACTCACATTTACCATAATTTATCGTGTATAATGCGCATTGTTTTGCCCAAAAAATTGTCAAAAGTCAATAGTGCGCATTATACATAGGTATAGGGCAAATGGGAAAAAAACGTTCACATTTTATAAATGTATGCCGCCATCTAGTGGTTATAAAAAAGCTGTACACTTTCATTCCAAAACGGCACCACCCCCTAGAGGTTATGAGAATGGTGTACACTTTCATTCTCATATGCCACCGCCACCTAGTGGTTATAAAAAAGGTGTAGCCTACACTTTCATTCCAATATGACAGGGGTATGTATAAGTGCATATATGTACAGTTGTGCTCATAAATTTACATACCCTGGCAGAATTTGTGAAATATTGTTGTTTTCTTTTTTTTTTTTTAATATGACTGCTAACTGAACAATAACCATCATTAATTTATTTATGGTTATGTTTTGTTTGATGATGATGGTTTTCTGAAATGCTTGACCGTTTAATTTGAATCCCATTAAAATAAAATTAAATGTATTTTGCCAGGTCTTTCATGTTTTCGTTACAGAATTGTACCCATTTTACAAATTCTGCCTGGGTAATCAAATATATGAGCACAACTGTGTGTTTTCTAATTTACTAAATAAAAGTAGGGCTGTGAATTTCAAAATAAGAGAAAGTAAATAAAAAAAGTATTACATCTTCAAGTAAAGTGCTTAACTTCATAATAATTATTTGAAAAAAACAAAACACAGATCATACTTCAAGTTTTGATCATATGGGTAGAAGCCAAATCATGCATTGTAAAAATGCATTATACATAGGGAGAAGGGTTTTCCAGAATTTTGAGGTCAACTTTGGGGGTGCGTATTATACATGGGTGCACATTATACACGAGAAATTACGGTACATCTAAGGACGATTTAGACTCTTCAATTAAAATTACAATCTAATGTTTTTGGAATGTGAGAGAAAGCCGGAGTGCCCAAAGAAAACCCTCAACCACAGAACTGTGAGATGAACGTGCTCACCACTCGCCCACCATGCCCACCTAACTGAATAATTATTATTTTTTTAATTGTGTTTGTGATGAACCAGGCATGTTCAGTCATACCAATCTTCATCTCTACACTGACTGCTTTTGTAAACTAGCTCTCCTCTTTTCAGTCATATTGTGAGTGCAAGCGAAACACGTCACTTTAGGATGCGCTTTGAACCACAGAAGTCGCAAAGAAAAAATTATATCACAAAAAATTTACTTGATCAGTCTAGTTGAATTTAACAATAAAACTTGATCAATCGCCCAGCCCTACTTGGAACAGAATGTTCATTTTTAGTAATTGTAGCAATTTGTCCCAAACAAAGTTCTAACACGAGACGATGAATCTGACTGACTCCTGTTCTTACTGTTTCACCATGACATCAACATTTGCATAAGAGTTACTGATGCCCTTCTTGAGCCAAACATTTGTGATGATGTCTGTGTCCGCTTTGTTCTAACATAATACGTACAGTAAATGTGTAATGTAAAAGTGAACAACAATGATGGATATGTCTAATGGGCTCAATCATCTTTAGCACTGAGGTAGAATTCAAATAGGCTGCAGACTTTGGGGATTAGACTATTGTACACACTTGTGTGCTGTCTTTGGTGGTTCTTCGCTCTGTTAATAAAGTGCAAGTTATTTCATGCCCTATTAGTTTTTGCACCTGCTGCTATTTTCGTTCATGATTGTTCATCTGTGTTTAAATGACACCAGTTTTGTCCTATTTCAAGATGCCTCGTTATGCTTTCCAAGTGTCTGGGTGGACTATGTCAGTGCTCTAGTTTGCATTAACTGGGTTGGACTGTGTCTTGTTCACGTTTAAAAAAATGCCCTGATTCGTTTTAATTAATTTGCGTTTTGTTAGTATCGTATCAACAATTTCATGTGAATAGAAAACATATTAATGCACACTGAGATTATTAACTACAGTATTTTAATTTCATCAACCGTGTGTTCAATATAAAGCACGATGGGAACATCGCGAGGTAATCGGGGACAGTGCCTCTGGATTGGCAGACCTGAGTGGTGGTCCCCCTTTTTAATATATTTTTAATTTTTATTTAAATTTCTTTTTTTTTTTTTGGGGGGAATTGGAAATTATACCCATGACTAGTGGTATTTTTTCAGAAAACGCAATGAAGGCAACCCAAAATAATAATAATAAAAAATATATATATGCAAATATTCTTCATATCTTATCCACTCCACAGCCATGCTGCATTTAAAACACTTGAAACACACAGCCAAAATCTGTGTTCTGCAACATATTGGCTGGCTCAGTGTGGGAGTGCAGAGAGCTCTTTTTGCTCTTTATTTTTTATTCCGGCAAGTACTTGCAAGCTTTCAACTGGGGAGGAAAAAATTTAATAATGATACTGTAAACACTTTTGTTCTAGGTGCGTCACTCAACATTTACATAATATTTGCAAAAATGTTTTATTTTTCTGCGTAAATTGCTCGTCAAACACTGCAGAATTTTACCTTAATTTCTGAGGACAAATTATAGTTTTACAGTCACACAAAAAACAACCCGGATAAATGCAAAGGGTTGCGTCAAGAAAGGAATCAGGAGTAAAACTTTAAAATAAACAAAATTATTAGCATTCACCTTTAGAATAGTCTCCAACAATCTTTTTAATGGTCACCGACTGGATCATGAGACAAACAACCATGACAAAGAAGATAGGAATTCATTGGATGCTCACAAAACATATGGAAGATCTAGATTTTGCAGATGATGCAGATCAGTCTCTTGTCCCATCAGCACCAACACATACAATCAAAATGTTACATGGTTCTGTTAAGAGGCAACTAAGACGGGCCTGAAAATAAACAAGACAAAGACAATAAATATGCAAATAAACAACAACCAGGAAGCATTGATCAACCAACAGGGAGAGAACATCAAGGAAACCAATTCAAATATCTAGGAAGCATAGTCAGCAAAGATGGTGGATCAGACCAGGACATCAAGAACCGGAAAAACAAGGCAAAACATGCCTATAACACACTGCAACCCATCTTGGACTCCGTTTTCCATTCATAACAAGATCAAGATATTCAATACCAAAGTCAAGGCAGTCTTCCTATATGGATCTGACCACTACCACCACCAACAAACTACAGACCTTCATCAACAAGTGCCTAAGACACATCCTGAACATCAGATGGCCGAAAAGGATCCCCAACAGCAATGTACGGGAAAGAACGGACCAGAAGCCCACCAGTCAGGATGTGATGAGAAGAACGTGGGCATGGATAGAAAACATTTTACGAAAAGCAACAGACAATATCACAAGGCAGGCACTTGACTGGAATTCAAAAGGGAAGTGGAAAGTGGGGTGGCCATGACAAACTTGGAGAAGATCATTAGAGAGTGCAGCCAAGAAAACCGGACAAACATGGGCTCAGCTAGCTGAAGAAAAACTGCTCAAAACCAAATTCATTGGTGGGGTGGGGTTGCTGCCTTGTGCTCCAAGATCCTAAGAATTTCATACCAATGGAGGAACGTCTGTCCACGGGAAGAAAGAGAAGAGGAAAGCACAAAGCATGAAATCTGTAGGGACTTTGAATGCTGGGACTATGACATGAAACGCTAGGGAGTTGGTTGACATGAAGGTGAACAGAAAGTAAGTAAGTCCAGGTGAGCAGGTGGAAAGGTAGTCAGGCTAGAAGCTTAGGAGCATGGTTCAAATTATTTTACCATGGTGTAGAGAAATGAAGTAGGGGTTATCTGAAATGAAGAGTTAGTTAAAAATGGTCTGGAGGTGAGCAGTCAGATTATGTGAGGGTAAAGGCTAAATTTTAAAATTAAGCGTGTTATTTATTAATGGCTGATTGGAACTAGAAGAGACAGAGAAATTCTGGAAGGAGCAAAGTAGTTCTGAGTATTCCAGGGAGAAAGGGAGTAGTGATTGGTGGAGATTTTAATGGACATGTTGGTGAAGGAAATGGGCGATGAAGAAGTGACAGGTAGGTTTGGTATCTAGGACAGGAACTTAGTCGAGACTTTCTTCCAGAATAGGCAGCAACATAGGGTGACCTACAAGAGCTGAGGGAGAAGCACACAGGTAGGCCATATCATGTGCAGACAATGTATTCTGTAGAAGATCAGTGACTGAAAGGTAGTCACAGGGGAGAGTGTAGCCAGACAGCATAGGATGGTGGTGTGTAAGATGACTCTGGTGGTGGTGAGGAAGAAAATTATAAAGGCAGAGCAGAGAACCATGTGGTGGAAGCTGAGAAAGGAAAGGTGTTGTGCGATTTCAGGGAGGACGTGAGATAGGCTGTTGGAGGACCACTACAGCCAAGGGGATCAGAGGGACAGGCCGGAGGATACTTGGTGTCTTCTTATAGAAAAAGGGAGAAAGAAAAATTGTGGTGGAACCAGAAAGTCAAGCAAAGTATACTAGGAAAGAGGTTTGCAAAGAAGAAGTGTAATACTGAGAGGACTGAGGTGAGGGGACAATAATACAAGCAGATGCAATGTAACGCGAGGGTAGAAGTGGCAAAAGCCATATGATTAATTGTAGACCAGGTTAGACAGTAAAGGGGGAGATAACTATCCATATTCAGGTTGACCAGACAGAGAGAGAGAGAGAGATAGAGAGAGAGAGAGAGAGAGAGAGAGAGAGAGAGAGAGAGAGAGAGAGAGAGAGCGAGAGAGAGAGAGAGAAAGAGATGGGAAAGATGTGCAGCAGCTTAGGGTGATTAAGGATAAAGATGGAAATGTTTTGACTGGTGGCAGTACTGTGCTGGATAGATGAAAAGAATAATTTGAGGAGCTGATGAATGAAGAAAATGAGAGAGGAAAGAGGAGAAGTAATGATTATTGTGGACCAAGAAGTAGCAATGATTGGTAAGAGGGATGTTAGAAAGTGGCTAAATGGGATAAAAAACGGAAAGGCGGTGTGTCCTGATGTCATACCCGTGGAGGTATGGAAGTGTCTAAAAGAGAGGCGTCTGTGTAGATTTTGACCAGGTTGTTCCATAGAATCTGAGGGAGTGAGATGATGCCTTAGGAATAAAAGAAAAGTGTGCTGGAGCCCATTTTAAGAACAATGCCTTGTGCAGAGTTGTGGGAATTAGAGAGGTATAAAATTAGCACTTAGTCATACGACAACGATTTGGGAAGGAGTAGTGGAGGCTAGACTCCGGACAGAAGTGAGTATTTGTAAGCAGCAGTATGGTTTCATAGACCACCATAGATGTACCTTTTTCCTTCAGAGTGTTGATGGAGAAGTACAGAGAAGTTCAGAAGGAGCAGCATTGTGTTTTTGTAGCTGTAAAGAAAGCCTATGACAGGGTATTAAGAAAGGAATTGTGGTGCTGCATGAGGAAGTCTGGAGCGACATAGAAGTATGTTAAAATAGTACAGGACTAAATATTGAAGGTTTTTACTGTGTGCAATGTACTGTATTGTGTTTTGGCTTTGAAGTTCAACTGTTTAAAAAAAGCTTAAAACACAGCAAAAACATGAGTTGCAACAAAATTTTATAGTCATGGCAAAAACATCCCGTGACAGCATGTCTCATCAACCTGCAGGCCTGTATGACATGTGGCTGAAGGATTTTAGTGGGTCATTATTTACGGTGTGGGGATAAGCATATTGACCTCATCTCATCTGCTATCATCTCCTCTGGGCAGACGGATAGCTGAGCCAACTGATGCAGGCGGCTTGCAAGCCTGCTGTTGACCTACTTACACTTCCTAACCAACTACTACTTGCTCATTTCCACTGTGGAAATACAATAAGAGAGTAATTACAACTTGAGTTCACGGCCTCTTGGTATCCAATATAAGCCGCTCGGTTGCTTGTTGGACTGAAAATTGCTGATGGTACAAGGGTAAAGGTCGAATGACATGGTCAGACAATTGTGACTGGCAGCAAAAAACTAATAAAGTGTATCTGACAGTAATGCTCCGCTCAGTGTTGACAACATCCATCCATTTTCTTCCGCTTATCCGAGGTTGGGTTGTGGGGGCAGTAGCTTTAGCATGGGAAGCCCAGACTTCCCTCTCCCCAGTCACTACATCCAGTTCTTCAGGGGGGATCCCCAGACGTTCCCTGGCCAGCAACGAGACAGAGTCTATCCAGCGTGTCCTGGGTCGTCCACGGGGTCTCCTCCTGGTGGGATGTGCCCGGAACACCTCACCAAGGGTAGCGTCCAGTAGGCATCCTAATCAGATGCCTGAGCGACCTCATCTGGCTCCTCTCAATGTGGAGGAGCAGCAGCTCTACCCTTAGCCCCTCCAGGATGACCAAGCTTCTCACCCTATCTCTAAGGGAGAACCTGGACACCTTGCGGAGGAAAATCATTTCATATTGTATCCGGGATCTTTTTCTTTTGGTCACAACCCACAGCTCGTGATCATAGATGAGGGTAGGAACTAGCAACCCTTTATTGATCAGTGACTGTTTTTTTTCTTTTTGTCAATGTCTTTATGTCACAAAACTGTTCTCTGTCAATTGACTGTCTGTTTTCGTACTAGAGCGGCTCCAACTACCGGAGACAAATTCCTTGTGTGTTTTTTTTGGACATACTTGGCAAATAAAGATGATTCTGATTCTGATCTGACCGTAGATCGACCTGTAAAGTGAGAGCTTTACAGACCTCCAAGGTCCCTGCCTTCGGCCACTACCCAGCTCACGCTGCACGTGACCCTATGGCCCCTCCCATAGGTGGTGAGCCCATGGGAAGGAGGACTCACGTTAACCTTTCGGTCTGTGCCCGTTCGGGCCCCATGGGTGCAGGCCCAGCACAAGGCTCCACCTCCAGGGTGTTGACAACAAAAGGCCCCACCTCCAGGGTGTTGACAACAAACGTGATTATTTGTGGTCCAGTCTGATTGAAAACACAATCATCTCCACTACCAGATCTATAACCATGCTGCTGAATAAATTTACCATGTTGAGATTAAAGTACTAATCTGAAAACATTTTTTTATGATTTATCTCGATGATGTAGTTGGCTGCATTACAAAACCACAAAGAGGAATGCCCATTTTAAAAAGCTCATCTGTAATGCCAAATAATTTCCACTATGTGTCTTTGTATTTAAAAAAACGATAATTTGCAAATTCACTCATAGCAGGATTCAAAATTATTAAAGAATTAGCAACAGCATTCGTAAAATGGGAGAAGTGAATAGTGAAAGGGGTATGAAATGAATGAAAGCTGCAGTTCAGGACATTTAACCCACTGGCTGCTAAAAATACCTAAATACTGTACATGTACACTATGCATCAGAAATAATCGTAACATCTCAGATTTCTACAGCAATTTTCAAAAAATCAAAAGGACAATTACAAAAGTATTAAAGAGAAAATAGGGAACAATGAAGAAATAATTGAAGAAACAAGGATTGAATAGTATGAGATTAAAACTGAAAATTAAGTAAAAAGGATATAACATTAATTGTTAGCTATGAAGATAATGTGCAATTAAAGTGAAAAACTAACATATTCCCCATTGTGCCAAAACAATGGGTGCTCTCACTGTTATTTTCTGTATGTATGCGTAATTGAACAAATAAATAAATAAAATGATAAAAAATGCTCTTTCTTTTTTTCATCTAAGTATCCCTTACAGAAGTCTATCTACTGCATTTGCTGACGGGTGTGTCTCTTGTTACCTGTCCAGTGTAGGCAAAGTCCAAGGCATGCTTCAGTCCAACACTGGTCACTCCTTGCAGAGTCACTTCATCTGCCACGCTCTCCACCATGCACAAGCTGAACATGGCCTGATGATGCAACAAAACATGGAGGTCAGATGAGGGACTCCATACTTTGCTTTTTTATTTTTATTTTTTTAAACTGGAATTTTTCCCAACTATTGATGGCTACTTATTAGTATTTTATGTGAGTTGTAGCTGCACTGCAAAATGAGTTGTAGAGCTGCTGAAAACATAACAACACAGTTAATCAAAGCCTGCAAAACACAACAGCGAACAAACTTTCGGTATTGATTGACTCCCTCAACCCCAAAGCTCAGCATAAATATTGTATATATAGCACAAATCAGTACATTGTGATATGCAGCACCTCGTCTTTCTCTCCTTGTAATGGGTGCACAAAAGCATGCACACTAACATCTTTGCAAAATCAAAGCAGTGGCCGTGGTGCCTGCAGTCAGACCCTGCTGAGGCCACATTTGCATCTGCTCATCAACTCTATTGATTGCTGTCATGCCATGATGGGATGTCACCCATTGATTAGGGGACCAGTGCTGCAGTGTGACAGTAAAGAACGAAACAGTGATATTTCAAACAAGGACGCAATAAATATCGCCTAATTTCACATACGTAAATTGTTTCCCTTCTGATTCATTCTCTCTGGTGATCTACTAATGAGGCTATTTAATTTAAGGGACTCAAAACAAGAGTTCTGCCTTAGCACAAATAATACCGCACTGTTTTAATTGACAGTGACCGAGAGATGTCAATTAAAAAAACATTTTCACAGTGTTTGTAATGGTATAGACCTGCATTACATTATATTGACAGTTGATTCTAATATTTCAGGTACCTTTGTAGCTACATGATATTTCCACAAAACATTCATTCATTCATTAATTTTCCGTACCGCTTACCCTCACTAGGGTTGCGGGCGTGCTTGAGCCTATCCCACCTGACTCTGGGTGAGAGGCAGGCTACACCCTGAAGTGGTCACCAGCCAATAGTAGGGCACAACAAACAACCACTCGCACTCACATTCACACCCACGGACAATTTAGACTCTTCAATCAACCTACCATGCATGTTTTTTGGGATGTGGGAGGACACCGCAGTACCCGGAGAAAACCCACGCAGGCATGGGGAGAACATGCAAACTCCACACAGGCGAGGCCGGATTTGAACCCGGGTCCTCAGAACTGTGAGGCAGATGTGTTAACCAGTCGCCCACCGTGCCGCCTTCCACAAAACAATAAAATGCAGTTAAATTAATACTTCTCTGAAAGGGTATACGTGGAAAAAATAACTCTGCCAAGGCCAAAACCATGGGCGTTATGATTGATTTGCTTTTTGTGATGAGTTAGTTCGTTAGTTAGTTAACAGCATAACACTCTAGCTGCATTGTGTTGAATGAAATACTATGTTGATGTACAATACATTGTGCTTATTCTATGAAACAGACCTTTTTTAGATTGCTCCGACGTAGTGGAGGTCTGTGCTCTAAATGAGTATCATTTGACTTGTCCTTGTAGAGGTACGTTTTAGTATGAATCTTGTATTGTATGTAATTTGACTGTGGACCTAATGAAAAGTTCAGTGGGCGTGCATAATCTCCTCATACGCGTCAAAGGCCCAAAGGCAGAGAAGTTAAAGCATCTTCTTTCTGTCACAAAAAGAAAGTGCATTCGTGCCAAAACTCCAATTTAGTTTTTGATGATTCATGGTGCACATGAACTTTAACTCGGCATCACCCCCGTCTGCTTCGGCAAATGGCCACTCGAGAGTAGGAACAACTTGAATTTGTGCCTAATTTTGTCCAGTGATTGCACAACCTAGTTGATTTACCACTGAGTCAATTAAAAATACACTGGTCCATTAGGCACAGGGAGTCATGTGGTACAATCTGAGGAATCATGGTAATACTGCTGTTTGCCTGCACAGATGAGTGAAAAGGAAAAAGGTACACTGTGCAGGACCCTCCATTGTATCAATACTGTGGGCACTGAGAGTGTTTGCGGAGCTGTCTGTTCCTAGCATGACTGTTCCTGATCTTGATGTAGGTGCTTATGATGGATGGCTCTGTTGACTTGGGATATAGAATCCTAAGTCCTGCTCACTGCAGTCTTTTCCTCATAATGCTGCAGGAGGAGAGCAGTGCTACATTTAGCCTGACGTTCTGGCAAAATATGACTGCTTGTGTGACCATTCAAGCGCATGAATCCAATAAGCACCCAACTTTATTTAGAGAGCAGTGATTCACAAACTAATGTGTCAGGTGTGTGTATGGGAAATTATCCAATTTCACTTAATTGGGTCAGAAAATGAATATTTAAGGTCTCTGTGCGTGCAGTATATCAGCTTTGTGTTCAACTAAACAGGCCCAGATTTCACACTGAGTAAATATTTTTTAAGTAAATTGAGATGAGCTCAGGGCAACATGGTGGGAAACTACACCACTTGTACTTTGTTGCGCCAGCTTTGGCTTTTATAACAGTTTGCAGTCTCTGAGACATCGACCTGACCAATGACAAACAGCATTCTTCATCAATCTGGGTCCAATTTCCTCTGATTGCTGTTCCGAGCTCAGCTTTGCAGGTTAGAGCCTTGTCATTGATCATTTTCTTTTATTTACACCACAGTTTTTTGATTGGATTTGCAGGCCATGACATTGACATTATATGTCTTTATTTAAGGATGTTTTTGCTCTATTGCAAGATACATTATCATCTTGAAAAATTATGTCATCGCTATAACATCCGTTCAATCGATCCAATCAGAAGTGTGGAAAATCTCTATGTAAACTGGTGCACTGCCTTTACCTGACATGCAGCCCCATATCATCAATGACTGTGGAAATGTGCATGTTTTCTTCAGGCAGTCATCTTCATAACTCTAATTAGAACGGCACCAAACAAAAGTTCCAGCATTATCACCTTGCCCAATACAGATTCAAGTTTCATCACTTACTATCACTTTTATCCAGTCAACCACAGTCCGCGATTGCTTTTCTTTAGCCCACTGTCACCTTGTTTTTTTTGTGTTTCGGTGTTAAGGATGGCTTTCGTTTGGCATTTCTGTATGTAAATCCCATTTCCTTTAAGCGGTTTCTTACAGTTCAGTCACAGACCTTTGACTCCAGTTTCTGTCCATTTATACCCAATTTATTTTGTTGTGCATTTTCTAATTTCAAGACATTGCTTTAACTTTTCTATCTTTGAGGTCTTCCTTGGTCCCTTTGACAACCTTCTCATTTTGTTTGTACTTGGTCCAGATTCATGGTCTTCTAGCCTGTTGTTCTTTCCATCCTTCTCCACGCCTGTGAAACTTGGACCTTGTGCCGAAGCGACGTCAAGCGCCATGAAAGCTTCCAACAGAGGAAGCTAAGACAAATACTTGGCATTCGCTGGGAGGATCGGGTTTCATACAATGAAATCTTCAAGCATGCTCTGTTGGCTAGTGTGGAAGTCACCATCTTGCAATACCGCCTTCACTGGATAGGACATGTCATACAGATGGACCCCACCAGATTACCTCGACTCATGACTTGATACAGGAAAAAGATCTCACAGAAGGCCAAATCTGCAAGACAAGAACCAGCTAAAATGCTCGCTGAAGCAAACTAGTATTGACCTGAGACCTTGGGAACAACTTGCCACCAACAGAACAGCTCGGAGAAGAAAAACCTGGAATGGCACAGACACATACGAGAAGGCCAGGACACAACGGGATGAAGATAAACGTAAACGAAAACTACAAAGATTTTACCAACCACGTCCCCCACCCACTTTACCATGTGACTTCTGCCCATGACTATTCCACCATAGGCTGGGTCTCCAAAGCCACATCCGCTACCAACACCGACCACAGATGGCAACTTCCTAAATACAGACGAAACCAATGCTCAGACACGAGCTGGAGCCACAAGTTCTAATAATAACGCTAATGAAGTAAGTGTTGCTTACAACTCAGTGTGGTCTGAATTTCATATTACATGCCGTTACATGCACATACAGTTTACTGTATGAGTTCTCATTTGACCATCAGACAAATCCTCATTCTTTAGGCCTGATACAGTATTGACTCACCAGACACAACATTAGTTGTATCTTCAAATCTCTTTATATTATACAATATGGGGTACCTTGCTTACTAGAAATAAGTGATATGTAAGGAAGGAAAACACTGTGTGGAATAGTACTTGTAGCTAGTTTTATTGTTCTGACTGTACATTATCTTGTTTTCCTTTAGGTCCTGAAAGCATGAAGGAAATGCTAATGGAATATAAAACCAGTAGGGCTCTGAGATCGACAGACTCAGGTCAAATAGTGGAGCACAGAGTCTAAAGCAAACATGGTGAAGCAGCATTTAGCTATTATGCTGCGCACAAATGGAATAAGTTGCCAACAGAAGTAACGTCAAGTGTGAATGTTTTTAAGTCAAGGTTAAAAACCTCTTCTTTTTTCTCATACTTTTTAGAGCATTTCCCCTTTTAAATTATATTTCTTGCACTGTACGCTGTTTTAATTATACTGTTATTTTTTGCCCTGTTTTAAATGTTTTTGTTTTTTTCTTTGTTTTTAAATGCTTTTAATCATGTAAAGCACATTGAGTTACCTTGTGTTGGAAATGTGCTGTATAAATAAATTTGCTTTGCTTTGCTTCTAGGATAAGGTCTGGAAATGCCTCGTTTAACCAAAGGTTTCGCATAAAAGTTTGTTTTGAGCACATCGTTGCATCTTGTTTGACTAACCTGCACACACAAAAACTAATGATGGTTTAAGTAGTATTTCCATGCCAATCTGCTTGTTACCAGGCAACCTCATTGTTCCAGGGCCGAAGCGAGTCCAGGAAAAAAATAGAGGGTTTTGTCTTGTTCCTCTTATATCCAGTTGTTTTGCTATTCTAAAGTACTTACTGTGTGTAATGTGTTTCGAAGAGTTATAAAAAGGGTAATACATAAATTTGGCCCCTCTTCCACATTTGTCGGGGGGGGGGGGGGGGGGGCATCCATGTGTGCGTGATCATGGCGTGACTGATTTATTTTCTAGATGTTTTAGTAATGTGACAACATTGGCAGAGGCAGGTGACACATAAATAACTCACGCTTGGTTAGGTAAAATATTTCATTACAATCACTGACCACCAATCTGAGTCAGATTGTTATGTTCCTACTTGGTGTTGCTGTTCATTTGGTTTCATCGTCTTTCAGTTCCCTTGATGATTTGTATTGTTTGAATCCAGGTTTCTTGTGCGCCTGTTGTTTATTAAAATAACATATTTATTCTTACTCTTGCTTGTTGTCTGGATCCTTTACCATTTACACATAAACTCTTGACATAATAATCTGACCAAATGGATCCCGCAGACGCCGATCATGTCCGTCAGGCATGGTCAAGCCACAGAAAATTTATTGGATTACACGATCAGTCATTGTGCCAATTTATGGACAGGATGACTGAGTTGACTGACCATAATTTGCGGTTGGCATTTAGTAAAGATCGTGCTCAGTCTCTTCCTCCTCACCGGCCCTATGATTGTGCAATTGATCTGATTCCTAACGCCCCAGTACCAAATGCTAAACTGTATCAGATTTCAAAGCCGGAACAAGAAGCGCTCAGGGACTATATCTCTACATCCATTGGAGGAAGCCTCATTCGTCCGTCATCCTCACCAGTGGGGGCAGGTTTTTTTTTGTTTTGTTTCTTTTTTTATTGACAAAAAGGACAAGACGCTGAGGCCGTGTATTGATTTCGGGGGGCTTAACGAAATCACTGTGAAGAACAAATACCCGTTGCCTTTATTGGATTCTGCGTTCACTATTTTGAATATCTAGTCATGCTGTTTCATCTTTCTAATGCACCCGGAGTGTTTTGAACTTTGATAAACAATGTTCCGCAAGATATGACAAACCAATTCTGTTTCGTGTATCTTGATGATATTCTGATTTGAACAAAATGTCTGGCTTGTGTTACAACGTCTGCTGGAAAACCAGCTTTATGTGAAAGCAGAGACATTTTAGGCCACTTCTGTTGAGTTCTTGGGATTCATTATAGAGCTGGGTAAACAGAGAGCTGATCCAGCCTAAATACAGGCTGTGGTTGACTGCGCTTCTCCTATATCAAAGAAGCACTTGCAAAGCTTCTTGGGTTTTGCCTATTTTTACAGATGGTTCATCCGTAATTTCAGCATGGTGGCTGAACAGCTGACAAGGCTTACATACAGTAAGTTACCGTTTGTTTGGACTCTGTAAGCTGAAGTTGCATTCGTTTGGCTGAAAAAAATTGTTGTCTAGTTCACCTGTCCTCATTCATTCTAACACCGATCTCCTTTTTTGCTGTTGAAGTGGAGGCATCGGATACAGGAGTGGGGGCGGGGTTGTCTCAGCGATCCCTTGTCGACCAGCGGCTGCACCCCCATGTTTCCTCATGTCACCTTAGTTCGGCCGAGAATAATTATGATGTTGGAAATAGGGATTTGCTGGCCATTTTGTGCTTCAGGAGTGGAAGCACTGGCTGGAGGGCACTCTGGAAAATTCCCAAGTTTATACAGATCATAAAAACTTGGCCTATATTCTATCCGCTCGCAGGCTTAATTCCTGTCAAGCACGTTGGGCCCTGTTTTTGACGAGTTTTGACTTTACCATCACTTATCGTCCAGGGTCCCAGAATGCCAAACCCGACGCTCTGTCTCGGATTTATGAGTCTCCCACTGACGCATCGGTGCCAGAGACTATAATATCTGTGGGTAGAGTGGTGGTAGTGCTCCATTGGGAGGTGTAGAGGAAGGTGGTCTGTGCAGTGAGGGATGCAGATTTTGGATGGATGCCCGACAGACAAGTTGTTTGTTCCAGTGGAGTTACGCCTGGAGGTTTTGCTGTGGGGGCACTCTTCCAAGGTGGCATGTCATCCAGGAGTGACTTTGCCGTTGTAGTTTGCCTATATACTTGTGTAGGATTTATTGTTTATTAGACCACTCCTTTCCGCTGTGGCTCTGTCCACCAGCGTGCCCTTAGTTTCTTTTTGTTTGGTGTAACTCGCCTCATAAGGTACCTTCTTCGCTGTGGCTTTTGGTTGTACATTTCTTTTGTTTGTATCCACATTTATTGTGTGTCTTTTGTTTATTAAAATACTATGTTGATTCTTGCTCCAGCTTGTTGTCTGCCTTGGGATCCTTTACCATTTACACGCAAACTCTTGACATGGATATTGTGTTCACTTCACTCCTATGTCAACTGTATGTGTGTGTGTGTGTGAAAGTAGGTGAGGGAAGGTGAAAACACGGTCACTATTGACTGTAGTGGGTTAATCTAATAATCCAAGTCCTGACCAGTACACTAATTTGCCTCTGATAGTACTCAGCATGGGGTTGAAAGGAGAAGAAGAGGGATTTGACTCACTCATCCACCCTTTGTCCTGAGAGAGGTAAAAATAACCTGTACTCACACAGGAGAAATCCTACAGGGCAACTTGGATGAATTTAATCTGCATTTCATTTTTGAGGGGGATTAGTTTTGATTTCCTAATGCTGTTCTGTCTCTCCTCTCTAAAGCAAGTCCCATTGGGGCACTTTTCTTGTGCAGTCCATCTCTATCTGGCTGCCTGACAGCAGATATCAGTTCAAGCTTAACTTAACTGTAACTTGGCAAGAAACAATAGAGATCCAATCAGCTGCAGAAACATGTTGTAACCTTTGAATTTGCCAATGTTTATGTACAATAACTACTGTAAATGAAAACTGGAGCAAGTGAAAGGTCAGGAAAGTGTACTTTCTTAAATACCTCTCTCTTGATTTGTGGCAGCATGAAAAAACCTTTAGGTCAAACTTTACAGTTATAACAGTTTTTTTGTTATAACAATCCCCTGTGGTCTACTTTGCTTATCAGTCATTATACTTGATCAGTTTTAGTGGTTCTTACAACCATGAAAAAGAACAGTGCTAGTCTGAATCCACATGCCTGTATGGGTCCACCATTCATGTTAAGAGAGCTAAGAGGACTGCACCAGATAGAAGACGAAGATTTAGACTGAGCCGCAGGGTCAGCCTTGCACCCCTTCAACCTCACCCTGATCCAATAGGTTCCAGTGTATGCGTGTGTAAAGTAATGTCTGGTAAAAATGCAAGGTCAAGTTTCCGCTCAGTGTCCTCCAGCAGCAAGGTGTCTTTGGCTTTGGATTTCATGAACTCTTTGATGTCTCTCAAAAGTGAAAAAGAAAAAAAGTTTAAAAAAAACTAACCAAAATGCATCCCCTGCTGAGTCATCAGATTTGTGTGCGTGTAGTAAAAGGTTATATTCAATTGATAGCTCCTTCAAAAGCACCTTGAATATTCTGTGCTGTTTAGCTCTGGAGTGGATGCTGTTTGTGATCTTCACAACAGGAGTCATACTGTGCTCAAAGCCGATCACTTTTGAATGATGTAGTGGTAATGCAGAAACATTGGGTACTGTGTGTCTCTTTACAGAGAGCAAACACTCCTGTATGTCGGCCGATCATAGCAGGAGCCCCGTCTGTAAATACCGATACCAGTTGTTTTTTTTACCGATAGCAGTACCTTTTTCTCCGCGAAAGATTCCTTCACTGCCTTATAGATGTCAACTCCCTATGTAGTTGTCTTTAAGGGCAGTAGTCTCAAAAGTTCTTCTTTTGTGGAGAAATGCTCAAACATCATCTTTATCAACACCATTAGCTGCGCTGTACTGCAGTTGTCCATGGACTCGTTACACTGGATGCTAAACCACCTGCACTTCGGCAGATCCGGGTCCAGCTGATCGGCCAAGTTCCCAGTCGCAGACGACACTAACTAACCATTGTAGTTGCCCCCAATTGGTTCCATATTTCTCGCCTTTACGTACTATATATATATATATATATATATATATATATATATATATATATATTTAAATCATCATTGCTTCTTTGGCAACCTCCACGTGCAAAAATGCCTTGTTTTTCTTCATCAAGAAGTGTGTAGCACAAAATGAGGCTTCCGTTACTTTTTGGGTGTTTTTCACCGGTCTCGTGAAAAAAAGACTGCTGTTTGCAGCTTTGTAGCTGCCTTCAACTCACTGACTTGTTCAGCTCGTAGTGCACTGCCCAGGGGGAAATGTCTTTCCACTATGTGCGTCGCCACAGTCGCTCCACAAATGAGACACGCAGGATTTTTTTCACAGTGTAAAAAAAATCTGAATCCAAATCAGTCAGAATCATCTTTATTTGCCAAGTATGTCAAAAACACACAAAGAATTTGGTAGTTGGAGCCACTCTAATACGACAAGAGACAGTCAATTGACAGAGAATACTTTTGAGACATGAAGACAAAAATAAATAAATAAATAAATAAATAAAAAAGGAAAACAGTCAGTAATGTGGTGATGCAAGTACAATTTTTTGTTTTGTTTTTTGACAATTGTGCAAAAAGATCCAGAGTCCTCTAGCAATTAGAGCAGTTTGAAATGACTAATAGAACAGTAGTCCGGTGCAATGACCACTGTGCAAAGGACACCGAGACTTCAAGAAATGTATGCAGTTTAAAGTCATTACTAGTGCGATAATCTGGGACAATGTCAATTGTGAAAATGTTGCAGATGCTACTCAGGCACATGAGTGGCCAGTATTGGTCAACAACAGATACGCAAATAGTGCAGCGTAGTGAGACTACTACAGTGAGTGCACGAGTAATTGGCCCGACAGAAATGTGACAACAAACTCAAGATAAAAAATTGGCAGCATGTTGCAATGGAATTGTAATTTAACTGTTTAAGAAGTTAATGGCAAGAGGGAAAAAGCTGTTGGAATGTCTGCTAGTTTTAGTTTGTATTGATCCGCAGCGCCTACCTGAGGGAAGGAGCTTGAAGAGGTGGTCACCAGGATGTGGAGGGTCCAAGAGGATTTTGCATGCTCTTGTCCTTGTTTTGGCAGCATGCAAGTCCTCAAGGGTGGGTAGGGGTGTACCGACAATCTTTTCAGCAGTTTTGATTGTCTGTTTCAGTACATCCTCGCTGGGCCTTTTTGAGGATGGAGTTGATGTTGATCTCCCACTTCAGGTCCTGAGAGACTGTAATACCCAGGAACTTGAAGGTCTTGATGGTAGACACAGGGCAGTTGGACAGCGTGAGGGGTAGCTGTGGCGAAGAATGCCTCCTGAAGTCCACGATCATCTCTACAGTCTTGAGCGTGTTCAGCTCCAGGTTGTGTCAGCCGAACCACAGCTCCAGCCGCTCCACTTCCTGTCGATACGCAGACTCGTCACCGTCTTTGATGAGATGGATGACTATGGTGTCGTCTGCAAACTTCAGGAGTTTGACAGCCGGGTGCGTTGAGGTGCAGTCGTTCGTGTAGAGAGAGAAGAGCAGCGGAGAGAGGACAGAACCTTGGGCCGCCCCGGTGCTGGTGGTACGTGTAGATGAACTGATATCCCCCAGCCTCACCTGCTGTGTCCTGCAGGAGTTCGGTATGATGGTGTTGAACGCAGAGCTGAAGTCCACGAACAGGATCCTTGCGTATGTCCCCGTGCCGTTGAGGTGTTCTAGGATGAAGTGCAGTCCCATGTTGACTGCATCATCCGCAGACCTGTTTGCTCAATAGGCAAACTGCAGGGGGTCCAGCAGAGGACCTGTGACACTCTGTATGTGCTCCAGCACAAGGCGTTCAAAGGACTTTATGACCACGGATGTCAGGGCGACAGGCCTGTAGTCATTCAGACCCGAGATTGCAGGTTTCTTGGGGACTGGGATGATGGTGGAGCATTTGAAACAGGATGGTACTTCACACAGTTCCAGAGATCTATTGAAGATCTGTGTGAAGAATGGAGCGAGATGGTCCACGCAGACTTTGAGGCAGGATGGGGACACAAGGTCTGGGTCTGCCGCTTTGTTAATCTTTTGTTGTTTGAAGATGCGTTTCATATCCTGTTCGTGGATGGTGATGGTGGTTGGTGATGCGGCTGGGTGGGTCGCTTGAAAAGTATCCTTTTCAAATCTGCTATAGAAGGTGTTCAAGTCATCGGCTAGTCTTTCATTGTTCTCAGCTTGGGGACTTGGTCGCTTGTAATTGGTTAGTGATTGTAATGCATGCCAGACTGATTTAGAGTCGTTAGCGGTAAACTGTTTTTCTAACGTTACTGCATAGTTTTTCTTTGCAATGTTAATTTCTTTAGTCAGCTGGTTTCTAGCGCGATTATACAGGCTGCTGTCCCCACTTCGATATGCGTCCTCTTTAGCCTGGCGAAGTTGCTTAAATTTGGCTGTGAACCACGGCTTGTTGTTATTGAACGTGCGAAACCACTTTGTTGGTACACACACCTCTTCACAGAAACTGATATAGGATGTGACAGTGTCCGTATATTCATCCAGGCTGCCAGCTGAATTTAAAGACACTCCAGTCTGTGCAGTCTCGACAGCTTTTAAGTTCTATCTTTGCTTCATTGGTCCACCTTTTCACTGTTTTCACCGTAGACTTCGCACATTTAAGTTCTTTCCTGTATGTTGGTATTAAGTGAATTGAGCAGTGATCAGACGAGCCCAGGGCTGCACGAGGTGTGGCACGGTATACTCAACAGGGGAGTGATCAGACAGCTTTTCAAGGCTTCAGTATTCTTTCTAATCCCTATGATTATCTGATTTATATAGTTTTCTGTGATTCTGCATGTGTAAATGTGACATAAATTGACCAATTCACAGTCACACTCACCACTTGTATGGTTGAATTGTGGTGTACTCCGATCGGCAAATGGCTTATATATTTTCTTCGCTTCGAACGCTAATTTCATGAATATCATCAACTACAAATACCTCTTTGCTGAGCTATAATTGTTCCTTATTATGTACAGTATATTAACAACATATACAGAGTTCTCTGCTCTTAGATTGTTTTTGTATAGATATCCTATATGTACAGTATGTTTTGTACTTGCTACAC
This sequence comes from Phyllopteryx taeniolatus, assembly GCF_024500385.1. NCBI lineage: Eukaryota > Metazoa > Chordata > Actinopteri > Syngnathiformes > Syngnathidae > Phyllopteryx > Phyllopteryx taeniolatus. Next base: position 4,603,477 of record NC_084507.1, on the reverse strand, counting down.
ATTCTCTAATTTAACTTTGGAATTACGTAATTAAAATTATTAACATGATTATTGGGGTAAATGTTGTCAGTTTGTTTTGTACTTGCTATATATTCTCTAATTTAACTTTGGAATTACGTAATTAAAATTATTAACATGATTATTGGGGTAAATGTCAGTTTCTATGTTTGGCAAGCTTTCTAATGATACTAATGTTTTGAAGATAGGATAAAGATTAAGAAAGTTATTAAAGATTTGCATCAGCTATCGCTCCTACCGCCACGTATTGGCTGCTATGCATCAGACGGACATCCCGTTATAGGGAAATGGGAGCATCTTTATGCAGTTTGCAGGTCGTGTGCACGTCATATAGAATTAATTCTGATTCATTAACATAGACACGGTGGTGCAAAGAAAATTGGCCGGTGGTACGAACAGGTCATGAAACTGACGGTGATTTTGCGTAAAGTGAGTGAGAACATTCCTACACATTTATTAGTAAATGAGGCCCATTGTGATTGAAAATACAAACAAAATGGGTAAGAAATGACAAAGAGTTTGTGCATGCGCCCTCAGTGCAATTCATACTGTACATTGCAAGGCATGGATTTGTCACAGGCATTTTGGGGCATCCATCCGTAGTGGAAAATTGTAGGTGTGCGTCCATAGCCAGAAAAAAAGAAAAGAAACCCCTTAAGAGCGTAAGACGGCCATATTCACAAAAATACTGAGAATGGACCCTGGTAGCTGGATATATGCAAGTTGTTTTCAAAGCGGAACCACATCTGTTACCCTTAAGCAAGCCATTGAACTGCGACACGGTTTGCACTGAGCCTAATTCTGACATCACCATTCTTGTGCATGCATGAGTGTGTTCAACTGTAAGTATGGAAGTCTATCACGTGTGTGTCTGTGTAGAAATGCAAGAAATGCAGATGACTGATGTTTTGATCCATACACACCTAAAAAGAAAAAAAATCTAATCAAAACGTTTTGAGTAAGATTGGATCGTAAGAAGGTGAACATGCTGATGGCTGTCCCTCTGATCGAGATAATGCCCCAGAAAGCATTATTTAGCATTATTTATTTAAGAGACATTTTGTTTGAAGATATAGTTTGCCAAACGTTGCATTATTTTAACGATATACAGTATTTATTAGATTCTACACTCACCCGGAAGTAATCACTGCATGCTGCCAGAATGGCTTTGTGAGCATGGAACTTTTGCTCCCCGGCCACCAGGGTGACGTCACACAGAAGTCCATCTTTCCTCTGCTGGTTGAGGGCAGACAGGACGGAGTCCTGATGGGACTTGGATTGGCAGAGTCTATGTCCTGTCAGCATCTCCCTGCTGATGGAAACACACGCACGCACGCACACACGCACACACACACTTAAACTCAGGACAAAGATCTTGGAATTTTTCTTCGCCTCCAGAGACCAAAGCACTTGTATTTTTCACTTCTTGCTGTTTATTAGACTTGATGAATACATAATGTTAAAATATAATCAAACAAAATCAAGCAGTGGTGACCAACTGGTTAGCACATCTGCCTCACAGTTCTGTGGACCGGAGTTCAAAACCCGGCCCCGCCTGTGTGGAGTTTGCATGTTCTCCCCATCCAAGCGTGGGTTTTCTCCGGGTACTCCGGTTTCCTCCCACATCCCAAAAACATGCATGGTAGGTTAATTGAAAACTCAAAATTGCCTTTAGGTATGAATGTGAGTTGGCTGGCGATCAGTTCAGGGTGTACCCTGCCTCTCGCCCAAAGATAGCTGGGATACACTGTAAAAAATTATTTTGGAGAGTGGTAAATATTATCCATGAAAATCATCTAAAATGTACATTACTATTTTAGATTTACCCTAAAAATGCAGGTACATTTTACCTACACTACCTATTTGACAACAATAAAAAGTTAAGTAAAATCCACCTTAAAGCCATTGGTACTACAATATGCATCACGTGATATATTCATGCCGCACTAATTGGCTGACATGTCATCGGCTCATCAACACCAAATGGCGTCGCCTATCGGTGACGCTGACGACTCTGATTGGTTGTTAGCTAGCGAATCAGCACAAAAGCAAACAAAACGACAAATAAAAATGCACTCTGGTAAAATAAGGTTAGCTAAACGGTGATCATTACTTACATTTGTTCCTGCTTGTATTATGAGTGTGTCAGGTAAGGTTAACAGGCTATATGTGTATTGCATTTCATAGAACCGTGTCTGTGGATTGTATGGAAAACAATGATTTCTCGTCCATCCTTACAAAAATGTAGAAGGTATCAGTGTAGGCATTTCACTCAGTGGACAGTTGAGGTGCTCCAAATGTCAACTGGCATTTGAAAAACTTGGTATTGCCAAAATAGGCAGACCTGCATTAGTGAAATAAATACACTAAGAGGGAACACAAAGTATACTAGCCCCACCTCACCTGGCGACCAGTTCAGGGTGTATCCCGCCTCTCGCCCAAAGTTAGCTGGGATAGGCTCCAGCACGCCCGCGACCCTTGTGAGGATAAAGGGGTATAGAAAATGGATGGATGGATGTTTTTTACAGTGTAGGCTCCAGTACGCCTGCGACCCTAGTGAGGATAAGCGATGCGGAAACTGGATGGATGATTCAAGCAGCATTTACTTCGGTAGTAACACAATTACGAAACGAAATAACATCTTGCTGACGTCTTGTCATTCATTGTTTGACATGTTATTTGACCCTTATTAGCAACCATATTCCACCGTTAAATTATTTAATGAAGGTTATACACTACCTTGGGAAATTCAGTATGTCAGAGTGACTGAGTGTCTAAATGGCTGATAGGGAGTGCTATGGGCTTAAGTAGTCAGGCCATGTTTTCTAAAATCCTCAGAGACTGTCCTCTTGTACGCCTCCATCATCAGCATACCACACTGTCCAACCAAATCCATCTCTGTCCATTCGAATGCAGCAGCAAGTCAGCCAACACACTCTGTAGTGTTGGGATGCAAGACAAAAAAAATAATGGGTGTGTGGGGGTTTGGATGCGTGTGTGTGTGTGTGTGTGTATGTGAGATGACTGATGAGTCAGTGTGTTTGGAGATTGGCATCTGTTTGGAAGAGCCCAAGGAGATTTGCTGCATTGAAGTGAAAGGAATTGAAAGCATTTAAAAACCCCAATGAGAGATGTGTACGACGCAGAATTTGTGGATAGACTAAAAATTTTAGGATTTAATTGAAAATTGTGATGCAATGGAAAACAGAAGACTTTAGTTTATCTTGCATACTTCTTGGATGCAATTGATATCCAATGAAGCCATAGTGTGAATTCTCACACAGACAGTAAGACTCTAAATTGCCCGTAGGTGTGAATGTGTGCACGGATGGTTGTTTGTTTCTATGTGTTCTGCAATTGGCTGGCGACCAGTTCAGGGTGTACTCCGCTTCTCGCCCGAAGATTGCTGGGATAGGCTCCAGCATGCCCGCGACCTTAGTGAGGAGAAGTGGAACGGAAGATGAATGGATGAATGAATGTTGTTGTATAGGTTGTTTTGTTTTTTATCATTTTAATGTAGTTGCCTCTTATACTGCCTTTTGGCCAGGCCATCATTGTAAATGATAACTGCTTCTCAATTGACCTAAGTGGTTTAATAAAAACAAATCCATATGCTCTCAAAAGTGTTAAGATCAGGGGATGCAGCATGGCATATTATGATGTTTTGCATGAGCCATAGTTTTTTTTGTTTTTTTTAATAACATGGCAGGAAATGGTCAGTTTATGATCTGGATCATCCAAAGTAGCTTGGCAGTCATTAGTCTTCATGCATTTGTGAGCTCACTGCAACATTTGCACCTGTGACATTGGTTTGGGATGGCTGAGCTAGCTTTATGCATGACTGCAAGCCTTAGCAAAATGTAAATGGGCTGAATTGAGACTTACATTGGTTTTACTTAAACCACAATGTCATTATAGTAGCTTACGTTCTCCTCAGAAGACTACCCAAATTTAATACGTTGAGGGATTATAAAAATATAACAAATTAAAATGTAATTGAACTAAATTAATATTATAGGTGACAACCGGTAATTACCCGTTTTCACAGTGAGTATCATACACCACATCCCATACATTGATTTAAACTGAAACGAATGTTCCTTTTTCGTGTTCAGAATGTGTGGAGTGAGTCTGACTAGGTCATTTACCTGTGGCCGGGTTCAGGAGGCATGCCCCTGGATGCAGGATGAAAGGACTCTTGTGGAGGACGAGTGGAGGTCTCCTGAGGACTGAAGTCTCCTCGCCGGCAACATACATCAGCCTGATAGGACACAACAGAGTGTCAGCTTTTGTCAGTCCATCTAATCCACTCAAATGCAGTCTGGCAACCCTCTGCGTGACGTGTGAAAAGATGCAACTGCACATCAAGCATCGCGCCAACTTCTCACATCACTCACACCCTAGCCATTATAATTCTTCAATTTTCCTGGGTGGGGGGTGTTCATGAAAAGTGTGACCTGAGAATGGAAAAATAAGCACTTTGAAAACCTGTGAGCCAAAATTACACAAATAAATTCTGATTATCAGTAGCTACAACTTCAGAGTTGTTGCGTTGCACAGCTGTACTGTATCCCACAGTGATCTAAATACTGTACTGGAATAATTCCAAACCAAAGGCTTTTACCATGGCTATTCAAAAGCTGCTTACTACATATATGCAAACATATGTATGCGTCTCATCTTCCTTGAGAGAGTAGTTCCCGGCAAGATGTAGTTATCGATCCATTCAAGATGAACCTTTAAATACACGGCCACAGGCAAATGCATCTGATAGATGAGGTGGAAAAGGAGCCGACTTGCATCTCCAATGAAGACCAATATTGTCACATTAAATAAATTCAGTTAAATAACAGCAGGAGGGAAAGGTCAGTGCCATTCTACAAAGTATCCAGGTTTTTAGATCGCCATCACGCCATGTGATGATATGTCCTGTCTTTTTGTAATTGTATACAGATACATCATTGAGTCATTTGGTGGAAATGATCACAAGATGTTCGCCATTTTTCTGCAAACCATAACAGTCCCTTGACTGACAACAACCACGTAAAAGATACTAAATGTCACAGACCATACACAATACGGATTTAGACTAGAAAACAACATGAAATGATCAATGATGGCGAAGGTTTGAGTTGGCAGTTAGTAGACACCACTGTTGCACTGACTATCACTTTCCAAAAGCTTGCAGCTGTCAAGGGGTTTCCTAGCAACAGGCCAGCGCCTTGCTCCACGGAGTAAAGCCTCTTACTCCCATCATACACGATATACATTGTAGACACTCGCACAACAGGAATGCATGGCTGTCAGCCTGACGTGCGCTAAACAGCTCACGCACCTCATATGTCAGTGTCCTGGCGTCGTCCGACTCCTCTTTGATTTACAAATGAGATTATCCGAGCCCGCCGCTATAGAAGCTCCTCTGCACCATCAAGAAGGAAGCACGACGACGGTGGGGGGGAAATACGCGTCTGTCAACAACACTTGATCTGTGTTGGCGGCGGTGTAGCACCTCAAATGTTTCAACAAAACCCCGCCTCCCCGGTGGTCACGTGAATGTGGACCTAGCGTCTCCAAGTGGGGAATAAGGGTATTGCAGCGTCTGCACTCTGGACGACAGGGGTCCTCGTGGGGTTTCGAAAAGGATCACTGATCTGTCGAAATTTCAGATGCCCTGCTTCACCTGACAAAACAAAATGACCAGGAACCTTTTGTTTTCTGCTACATTTGTTCCTGTGACAAAAAGTTCATGGAAACCCAAAATTGCATTCGTGACAACCCGTTGTCGTATCTTTCCGCAGCGGATCGACGAATCCACATCAGTCAACATGTTGTATTCACGGTCATCGCTAATGGTCCAGGACACAATGTTGTGAGTGGATAAAAAGTTGTACTGTGGACGTTTGCCCTCCAACGGAAACTTCCACGTGTTTTCCCTTTTTAAGTGCTTTTTAAACGCTAAACCATGGTATTTTTAACATGAACGTATAATATTGTAATGTTGGAAAGCACAACTTTCCCATGTATCCAAAGGCAACACGAGATTGCACAAAGCAGTGGGAGTGGCATTCAATCTTTTCAGGAAACACGCTATCGAATTTCACTCGGAATTTTCTCCAAATGCTATACATGTAGTCAGCTTCAGCACAAACTCGGTTCATATCAGTTGGTAAGTTTGTTTATGCCTCCCTTTTGACTTTTGTAAACTTTTCTGTGCCTACCCAAGTTGTTTTGGGAGCCCTTTCCATAGTTAGCAATCGAGGCAGCGATGTTTACTGCACACTCCCATCAAGTTGGTGCTTTATTGACGGAATTTCCGGGAGACCGTATTTTGAAACTGCGTTTTAAATATTTTCTTGATATAAATATCCTTCATTCGACCACCTTTGTAAATATATTGCACTGTACTAAAAGGATCAATACATCAAAGAGTCTACACTCTTACGATGCAGACATGGTAGTAATTAATACATCAACCGATCAGTCAAATTACCTTTGTCACAATAATTAACGAGTAGCGTGTACATTGCATAAACTTACGAGAGTAGTATTCTCAACCATTCAGGTTTCCAGGTTAACATTGCAAGTATGGTTGTGCATTCATTCCGAAATGTTCATGTTCGATGTGTCCAAACAAGCTGCGACTTATTCGACTGAATCACGATGGATGAATTCCCACCGTAATTGCAAATGGTGTACGTAGAAACATACATGATTGTGCTATTCTATCTAATCTGTCAAAGCAGGATCTTTGTGTTGCAGATAGAGAAAAGAGGTGTTAAGTTTAATCTTATTGGTGGTAGCACAATGAGGTTATTGGGTATGATTGGTGAGATAACAGTCCTTCTACATGCGTCTGCCCTGAAGTTGTGTGCTTGCATGACTTTGATTAACTACAACAACAATGCATACTGCTGGATGTGTAACCCCTGCACTATTTTCTTCTAATTTCAGTCCTGTTGGATACCTCTCATGAATGTAAAAACACATGCAGCGGGCTGATGGAGAAGATGCACCCTCTCCTACTGCCATTGCCTCCACTGAGATGACACCAAGATAGGTGGAACAGTGAGAGCCAGGGGAATTCAATATTTGGGCTAATTGAATGAATATCCTCAAATTGACCCGAAAAGAAACAAGTTATTCACAACGGGAAAACAAATATCCTGAAATTTCTAGTTTGTCCTCACAATGACGATGCTTGTGTGGTTGGGTCTACTTTGTCTGCAACGCGGCAGTGCTCACAGCCTCTTCACCTGCGAGCCAATCGAGGTTCATCGGTGTATGGGGCTGTCCTACAACATGACTTTCTTTCCCAACATCATGGAGCACTACGATCAGGATGTTGCAGCCTATAAAATGGAGGTGAGTCTTTTTCGTCAAAACAACCAAACATTCTGACACTCTCTTAATTTAATGAGTGAAAAATGGTGTCAAGCAAAGGTGAATTGCATCACCTATGGGCCTCATGCAATTTTTTTTTAAACATTAATAACTGTTACACATAGCATACATGCAAATCAGTCGCCTTTCTGCGGGGGGTTCGCCGTCGCAGAATAAGTCACAGGAGTTGACGAGACCAGAAAAAAACACTTCTGCTGCTCAGAAGTAACGGTGCTTTTACTCCGTTACAATGATCTAAATGCCGCTCGCTATTTTTATTTATCAATTATTGCTTACTTATCAACTATTTCGTGCGCTAGACTAAATCTTCGACTTCCGCATTGGGCGCTGTTCTAATTTAAGCGCTAGTGACGTTTAAGTCTAGTTCACCAATCAAACGACACAAGAAACTCACATGAACTCACACGTCGTCTTCTATTGTGCTTCCCGGGCATAGGTATTAACACTAGAAAAGCCAGCCTGGCTGATTGTCGTGCCTACGTGGCGCCAATTTTGGGAAAGTCTTTATTACTGTGAAGGCAATGGCGCGCTACTCTTGTTTTACATTAGACGAACAAAAACAACAGCTTTCATGTATTGTAGTATTTGTCTGGCACTGTTTGCCTAAATGTGGATATTTCAGCTCACTTATAACTTGAGAAAACACCGTGCAGTAAATTGCAAATGTTGTTGTTTGTTTTTATTTTTATTTTTTTGTGCTATTTACCCAGTACTTCAGTAATTATTTCACTGTGCACTTTTTACTCTTAAGTATTTTTTTTTTAGGACTATTACTTGACTATTACCATTATTGTCAAGTAACAGTAATCTTACTTGAGTACAATATTGGGGTACTCTACCCGCCTCTGGAGCAGAGATCCTCTATTGAAGCTGTACATCAAGCAAGAATGGGAAAGAATTCCACCTACAAAGCTTCAACAATTGGTGTCCTCAGTTCCCAAACGTTTATTGAATGTTGTTAAAAGAAAAGGTGATGTAACACAGTGGTAAACATTACCCTGTCTCAGCTTTTTTGGAACGTGTTGCAGCCATTAAATTGTAAGTTAATGATTATTTGCTAAAAACAAAGTTTAGCAATTTGAACACTAAATATCTTGTCTTTGTAGTGTATTCAATTAAATATAGGTTGAACATGATTTGCAAATCATTGTATTCTGTTTTTATGTTTAACACAACGTCCCAACTTCATTGGAATTGGGGGTTTGTACATCGTGTACTTGAGCAGTGTTGTTGAAAATGTTTTTCTGTGTGAAGAAAATTTGTTTATTTTGCCATATTGTACTCTTCAGTCTTTCTCATCAGACCAGAGAATCTTATTTCTCGCAATCTTGGAGTCCTTCGGGTATTTTTTAGCAAACTCTATACGGGCTTTCATGTGTCTTGCACTGAGGAGATGCTTTCATCAGGCCACTGAAAAAAAAAAAAGCCCCGACTGGTGGAGGGCTGCAGTGATGGTTGACTTTCTAGAACTTTCTCCCATCTCCCGACTGCATCTCTGGAGCTCAGCCACAGTGATCTTTGGGTTCTTCTTTGCCTCGCTCACCAAGGCTCTTCTCCCCCGATTGCTCAGTTTGGCCGGACGGCCAGCTCAAGGAAGGGTTCTGGTCGTCCCAAACGTCTTCCATTTAAGGATTATGGAGGCCACTGTTCTCTTAGGAACCTTAAGTGCAGCAGAGATTTTTTTTGTAACCTTGACCAGATCTGTGCCTTGCCACAATGCTCTCTGAGCTCTTCAGGCAGTTCCTTTGAGCTAATTATTCTCATTTGCTCTGACATGCACTGTGAGCTGTAAGGTCTTGTATAGACAGGTGTGTGGGTTTCCTAATCAAGTCCAATCAGTATAATCAAACACACGTAAGGTAAAACACACAAAGGTAATTTGCATATAGTGCAATGCTGAATTGCTTTCATCGAAGCACAAGTTTAAAATACCATCTCAAAGCAAAATGTGGTATTGTGTGTGCTATATTTGACGCCTGTGACTAATCGTAATACATCAAAATTCGAAAGTGTGATTAATCTGATTATAAAAAATAATCGATTGATAGCCCTAATATATATACAGTGGAAACTCGATAAAACGGATCCCGGTATAACGGATATTGGATAAAACGGACCGTTGGGACTGAACAATGTGTCCAAAAATTGTTTCCACTTGTCATTTAAAGCTATAGCATGTAACCTTTGGCACCCACCTCAGCTCAAATTGTGCAGTACAACAAAAGAGCAGAGAGATCTCTTCAATCAGACGTAGGCAATGCATTTTATGTTGATGTAGGGTGACGTGCAGTGCCAGTTCTCTTCCAAACTTGATGTACATTATGGCATCCAAACAGTTCAATTTTGCGCTCATCCGATCAGACTATATTCTCCCAGTATTTAACTCGCTTGTCCAAATGTTGTTCAGCAAACTTTAAACGAGCTTTGACAAGTTTTTTTTTTTTTTTTCTCTCTCTTCCCCCCAGCAAAGGGGTCTTGCATGGTGAGCATACATACAGGCCTTGGCAGTGGAGTACATTACTCACTGTCTTAGTGACAACAGTACCTGCACATTACAGGTCTTTTTTAAGGTCTCCACAGATGGTCCGTGGCTCTTGGACAACTCTTCTGATTATTCTTTGCAATCCTCTGTCAGAAATCTTGCGAGGAGCACCTGATCGAGGCAAATTTATGGTGATATGATTGGTTTTCCACTTATGCATTATGGCCCCAACCATGCTGACTGGAACATTCAGAAACTTAGATATGCTCCTGTAACTAATACCATCGTTATGTTTTGCAACAATTGGTTTGCGATGGTCTTGAGAAAGCTCTCTGCTCTTACCCGTCATGAGATGTGTCTTGACTCACACCTTGGCAATCAGACCTTTTTGTAGACCATCACTTAGGACTGAACCAGCTGATACTCATTTACACTGACAAGGGGCTGGATTGCTGTTTGATTATTGATAGATTTTTACGTGTTGTCTTGGCTTTCCATGCCTTTTTGCACCTCCCTTCATGTGTTCAATACTTTTTCACTGTGTCATTTCACATTTTTACACAACTTAATTTCTGATTTTATTTATTCTACTTTATTTGTACAATATGTATGCATTACTTGGGTTGTTCCCAACATCTGGTGAAATCTTCAGGTCAATAGCACCTTTGGAAGTATATTTAGCCAGAAAAATGGTGACGTTAAATACTTATTTCAGCCGCTCTGTGTGTATATGTATATATGTGTGTGTCTGTGTCTGCGTGCGTGTATAATATGTATATCTGTGTACATTTATGCACTCCTGTTCAATTTCTCTGAAATTAGAACGTGCATTGCATTTTACAGTATGAGTGCTACTGATGTGATATGTTGCCTTGTCTCTTGGTAGAACTTATTTTCTCCATTAGTTACATCATGTCACCTTCCCAAAGGCTATAGGTTTGGGTTGCACACGTTAGAGTGGCAAACATGAACAGTTACATGCTGAGGGAATCTTTTGTGTGTCATCTGGCAAAGGTAAAGGCTTCTGATTTCACATCAGGCTCAGCCATAGGCAACTCATCATCGACTTTGTTGTGTGGAGCCTTTTGATATGTTTAGGAAGGGGATGGACACGCCCAGAGTCACACAAAGCCTGTGCTGCATACCACAATGAATACACTCACTCTCTCTTCATCACTCACTGGCTTCATCTCCTGTACACAGTCATACCTCTTCTAAGAAAGTATGCAGTGTCGTATCAAAGTCCGGACGTGTAATCAACCTGGCGTCAGATTCAGCCTGAGCCCAGCTCAGCCTACCACAAAGGATTTTCGAGAGTAGAGCTTCCCTCGTTTAGCCCACGGCCCAAAATTCCACCAGCATTCACCTGTATTTGAAAATGAGAAGTATCAGAATACAAAGGGGATTAAATCAGCCAGTGACATACTGTAACAAAGAGGGATCATTTGAGACTCCTCAAATTCGAAGAGTGAATAGAAAATAGAATAGAATAGAAAATCCAACTGCTGACCCCATAAGGACAGTTTGTACTTAACTTTGCAAGAGGAGCTCACTGACGGGGATTCCTCAAGCTCCATTAGGGCGAAACAAGGACATTTACTGTGAGAAGGGCCCACAGGCCCCAGAGATGTGGACTGCCAGACTGGATTTCAGCAAAGAATAAATATATATATATTGAATAGCAGTCTGTGTTGATGTCTTACAAATGTTATTAGTGGACTGGCAATGGTTTAGGGTAAATGGTTTATGATTTCCCAATTATTCTAAATATTCCATTTGTTATCATAAAACAGTATAGCTGTTGATGTGCTGTGCATGATGTCAACTACATTACAAGCACTGTGCTAGCCAAGAACATCTTGGCCATACAGTCTGTAAACACATTTCCTGCCACCTATACAGTAACAGAAAAATATAGATCCCAAACAGTAAGTTACCCCCTTGTGAGGTGCTGTTGAGAACAACAGCTTAATCTTAGTAAATACTAATACTAATAGTAAATATGGAGCTATGTCCCCAACCTCATTTTATGCTATAAACCCTTGATTGTTATGGTAGATTATGTAATTTTGTTGTTTTACCCCTCCTGCATGACTTAAATGCATTTCTTATTAAAATACACCTAAACTTATTAAACCACAATCTACTATTCCTTGGTGCGTGTTCTCACTTCTCACTTGCACAGGTCTCTAAATAAGAGGCAGAGCATGCTTGCTTCAAAGCTGTCACTCAGTTTACTGTAAAACTGACACATAAGAGAATTATTTTGTCTTTTGTGTTTAAACACTAATTGTTCAAACAAAGTATATAATTTCATCTAACAAAAGTCTGCTTGCTTACATGTGATTTGAAACTCCATACACAGGCTAACGCCTTGCACTGACAAGGGGCTGGATTGCTTGGAGGCCTTCTTTTCAAAGTAATTTATTTATAGGAAGAGCTCTTCATTTTGACAGTATGCACATTTTCAGAAAACTAAACGTTACAATTCTGTCAAAAAATGTGTGCAATTTCTGAGTTTTTTTTTTTTTTTTAACAGAGCGGAAATGTCAATAAAGCAAAATCGGGGACCATATCCCTAGTTAATACATCACAGCATAATGGAGCATTTTTAGAATTACGCACCAGGGCAGGGAGTAGGATAGTGATAACCAGAGGTGGGTAGAGTAGCCAAACATTGGACTCACGTACGAGTACTGTTACTTTAGAATGATATAACTCAAGTAAAAGTAAAAAGTAGTCCACCAAATATTTACGAGTAAGAAAGTACTCAGTGGAAAAAAAACTGCTCAATAGTGATGAGTAACTGCCTTTAAAAAATCTTTTTTATCTAAGCATGAACGTCAAAATAAAAATATCCATCCATCCATTTTCTTCCGCTTACCTGAGGTCGGGTCGTGGGGGCAGTAGCTTTAGGAGAGAAGCCCAGACTTCCCTCTCCCCAGCCACTTCTTCTAGCTCTGGGTCGTCCCCAGGGTCTCCTCCCGGTGGGATGTGCCCGGAACACCTCACCAGGGAGGCGTCCAGGAGGCATCCTAATCAGATGCCCGAGCCATCTCATCTGGCTCCTCTCAATGCGGAGGAGCAGCGGCTCGACTCTGAGGCCCTCCTCTCCTGGATGACTGAGCTTCTCACCCCATCTCTAAGGGAGAGCCAGGACACCCTGCGGAGAAAACTCATTTCGGCCGCTTGTATCCGGGATCTTGTTCTTTCGGTCACAACCCACATCTCGTGACCATAGGTGAGGGTAGGAATGTAGATTGACCGGTAAATTGAGAGCTTCGCCTGTTGGCTTAGCTCCTTCTTCACCACAGCAGATCGATACGAAGTCTGCATCACTGCAGACACTGCACCGATCCGCCTTTCGATCTCCCGTTCCATTCTTCCCTCACTTGTGAACAAGACCCCAAGATAATTGAACTCCACACTCTGCTGCAAACCGCTCCAGTGAGAGTTGGAGATCACGGCTTGATGAAGTCAACAGAACCACATCATCTGCAAGAAGCAGAGAATACTAAGGTCACCAAACTGGACCCCTCTATGTCTCGGCTGGGCCTAGAAATTCTGTCCATAAAAGTTATGAACAGAATACGTGACAAAGGGCAGTCTTGGCGGAGTCCAACCCTCACTGGAAAGGAGTACAACTTACTGGCAGCAATGCTGACCAAACTGTGACACTGGTCGTACAGGGCCCGAACACCCCATATCTGGGGGTTCGGTACCTGATACTCCCGAAGCACCCCCCACAGAATTCCCCGAAGGACACAGTCGAACGCCTTCTCCATGTCCACAAAACGCACGTAGACTGGTTGGGCAAACTCCCGTGCACCCTTGAGGACCCTGCCGAGGGTGTAGAGCTGGTCCACTGTTCCACAGCCAGGACGAAAACCACACTGCTCCTCCTGAATCTGAGATTCAACTTCCTGACGGACCCTTCTGTCCAGCACCCCTGAATAGACCTTACTAGGGAGGCTGAGGAGTGTGACCCCCTGTAGTTGGAACATACCCTAAAAAGGGGGGACCACCACCCCAGTCTGCCAGTCCAGAGGCACTGTCCCCGATGTCCACCCGATGTTGCAGAGGCGTATCAACCAGGATAGCCCCACAACATCCAGAGCCTTAAGGAACTCTGGGTGAATCTCATCTACTCCTGGGGCCCTGTACCCGAGGACCTTTTTAACCACCGCTGTCATCTCAACCCCAGAGATAGGAGAGCCCGCCTCAGAGACCCCAGACTCAGCTTCCTCATGGGTAGGCATGTCGGTGGAATTGAGGAGGTCTTTGAAGTATTCTCAGTATTCTCCCCACCAACTCACAACAACTCAGCAGTGCCCCGTCATCACTATACACAGTGTTGATGGTACACTGTTTCACCCTCCTGAGACGCCAGATGGTGGACCAGAATTCCCTTCAAGCCGTCCGGAAGTTGTTCTCCATGGCCTCACCGAACTCCTCCCATTTCCAGGCATCCGGAGTGCCACATGCCTAAAAGGCCCAGTAGGACTCCTTCTTCATCTTGATGGCATCCCTCACCGTTGGTGTCCACCAATGGGTTCAAGGATTGCCACCACGACAGGCACCGACTACCTTACGGCCCCAGCTCCGGTCGGCCGCCTCTATGGAGGCGCGGAACATGGTCCACTCGGACTCAATGTCCCGAACCTCCCCCGAGACGTGGGTGAAGTTCTGCCAGAGGTGTGAGTTGAAACTTCTTCTGACGGGTTTTTTGGAGCCATGCTACTTCTAGTCCCTCTCCTCTGACCTGTTTGCCATGGGTGACCCTACCAGGGGCGTGAAGCCCCAGACAACTTAGCTCCTAGGATAATTGGGGGACACAAACTCCTCCACCACGATAAGGTGATGGCTCAAGGAGGGGTAAAATAAGAATAATTATAATATATGGGAGTCCACACACACAGTTCAATTTTGAACTGCCCAAAAACCAGCAACACATACCTTGGGCCCTACAGAAACATTATTTGCTTTATTCACTTAAATGACTGAATGAAGAAGCTGTTTGCTGACCGGACTTATTGATAATGTATGTGTGCGTGCCACTATGCTTTTTACTGGGAAACCTTTGATCCAAGGGTAAAGAAGCCAGTGTGAACTAAGTGAGTAGAGACCAAATTTGTGACAAAACACATTTTTTATTTTGGTCTGAACAATTTACTGCAGCAGTTTTTCTGAACATTGTTTCATTGTCATTACAGCCATTCATGCCCTTGGCAAGTCTTCATTGTTCCCCAAATGTCCACCACTTCCTGTGCCAGGCCTTTTTCCCAGCCTGCACTGAGGAGAACACAGTGCTCCAGCCTTGCCAAGAGGAATGTGAGGCTGTTATGTCAGATTGTCAGGAGAACATTCGGATTTTTGGCATCCTCTGGCCTCCTGAGCTACAGTGTGACAAGTAAGGAATACACATCCAAAGGAATCTTGTAATATCAGTCCATTTAAAGATTTATTCTGTTCTAGACTTGACTCATGTGACCTTCGAGATGATTCCAAGCTTCCTGCAACCACCCCAATGACCTCCACATCTGCCAAGAGGGACTTGGGCTTTTGGTGCCCACTGCAGTTGAAAGCCAAACCTGGCCACGGTGCATCATTCCTGGGAGCTCCGGACTGTGCTCCACCTTGTTCCAATATGTATTTTAAACCCCACGACATTGAATTTGCCAAGAGCTTTATTGGCGTATGCTCCGTCATCTGCTTGGGTGCCACGCTCTTTACCTTCCTTACTTTCCTCATCGATGTCAAACGCTTTCGCTACCCTGAGCGACCTATAATCTTCTATGCAGTTTGCTACAGTTTTGTTTCACTCATATATTTTATTGGCTTCCTGTTGGGCAACAGTGCAGCCTGTAGCAAGGCAGTCCATCCTACTAGTGTGGACACAGTCGTCTTGGGCTCGCAGAGCAAAGGCTGCACTCTGCTTTTTATGCTTCTCTACTTCTTCTCAATCGCTGGAATCATCTGGTGGGTCATACTCACCATCACCTGGTTTCTGGCAGCTGGACCCAAATGGAGCTGTGAAGCCATAGAGAAGAAAGCGGTAAGATTAAAAGATTATGTCTAAAAGCGAACGGATGAAAAGATTTGGCCCTGTTCTGACAAAACTTAAATTAATTAGAGGCTTTAATATGCTTCAAGGGTAATGCTGCATGCTGTTCAAAGGTCTCCTGTGTGCTCTGTTTTTTAGGTGTGGTTCCACTCTGTTGCATGGGGAATCCCTGGAGCGCTAACTGTCATGCTGCTAGCTCTGGACAAGGTTGAAGGGGACAACATTAGCGGGGTTTGCTTCGTGGGACTGTACGATCTGGAGGCCCTGCGCTACTTTGTTATCGCTCCCCTGTGTGTGGGCGTCATAGTCGGGCTCTTCCTCATTCTCGCGGGCATCATTTCTCTTAACCACGTGCGGCAGGTTATCCAGCACGACGAGCGCAACCAGGAGAAACTGAAGAAGTTCATGATCCGCATTGGTGTGTTCAGCTGCCTCTATCTGGTCCCACTGGTCACCCTGTTAGCATGCTACACCTATGAACAGAATCAACGCAGCACCTGGGAGAACACATGGATCAACGACCGCTGCCAAGAATACAGCATTCCTTGCTCATACAAGGTAAGTGTAGCACTCTTTGGAGGTGCATTCTGCTCTTTTTACTTTTTCTAAATTTCTTGGAGTGAAGAAAAGCTGGAGTCAATTTGACTAATCAACAAAGATCTTTGCTTCAAAGGGTCATTGCCTCACTTCAGGAAGCCACTTTTAAAAAAAAAAAAAAAAAAAAAAGGAAGGCAAGAAAATAAATGAGATTGAGTTTGTTTCCTTTGCCAAAGGTTGTGAAGGCTATGTGTTCCTGTTCTTTGCTGAAAACACTGGTGTATTATATATACTGTCCTGCTGGTATGGTGTCACACCATTTAGCTGACTGAAGGCATGCGATCAATATTTTGTTTGCTGTGCATGCCGTACTCAGCTGAGCTAAAATCATGCACATGCACAACGCATTTGACTGTACTGTAATTCCACAAACTTTTATTGGTACTCGTTTACAATAATATATGCAGTGTGTGTATATATATATATATTATGGAAAGTTGAACCAATATTAAAATTGAAGAAATAGATCTGAACTGAGCTGCTTGATAGGAATGTGGCGAGCCCAACTCAATAGCAATTCTTCTTGCTGCTTTTGAAGGGATCCTCTTGATTTAACTGTAGAATATTTTGTTTCACTGCTTAGCCTCACTAGGGTCACAGGTGGGCTGGCTACCAGCTGACTTTCGGCGAGATGTACACCCTGAACAAACAGCCATTCATACAAGGACAAGACAGTCTTCAGTTAACCTAAGAAGCATGTTTTTGGAATGTGGGAGAAAGCCAGGCGGCACGGTGGACGACTGGTTAGCACATCTGCCTCACAGTTCTGAGGACCGGGGTTCAAATCCCACCCTCGCCTATGCAGAGTTTGCATGTTCTCCCCGTGCCTGTGTGGGTTTTCTCCGGGTAATACAGTTTCTTCCCACATCCCCAAAACGTGTGGTAGGTTAATTGAAGACTCTAAATTGCTCATAGGTGTGAATGTGAGTGCGGATGGTTGTTTGTTTACATGTGCCCTGCGACTGACTGACAACCAGTTTATGGTGTACCCCACCTCCTGCCCGCAGTTAGCTGGGATAGGCTCCAGCACGCCCGCAATCCTAATGATAAGCGGTACAGAAAATGGATGGATGGATGGATGGGAGAAAGCCAGAGTACCCGGAGAACACCACACAAGCACGGGGCGAACATGCAAACTCCACACAGGAATGCCGGAGCCCGGATTCAAACCCCCAACCTCAGAACTGTGAGCCGGATGTGCTGACCACTCTTTCTAAGAAATGTTTGGATGGAAACTAAGTTTTAGCCAAGTGCCATGACCTGACACTTCACTGTATAAATGTTAAGTGTTCACATGCTCGTTGAATACCATTTTTTTTTTCCCCTCCCCCATCTCAGGCAACCAACCATGAGCGTCCTGACCTCTCTCTGTTCCTGGTAAAGTACTTGATGACCCTGGTTGTAGGAATATCTGCAGTGTTCTGGGTCAGCAGCAAAAAGACATGCTCTGAGTGGGCCTACTTCTTCAACAGGACCCGCAACAGAGAGTAAGGACATTTTGGTTACCTTTTCAGTTTGGCATTGATGGACATTTTTAGTTTATTTTCCTCACTTCTCTACGCTTCGTGATCCACAGTCCCATCAGTGAGAGCCGCAGGGTGCTCCAGGAGTCCTGCGAGTTCTTCCTCAAGCATAACAGCCGTGTCCAGCACAAGAAGAAGCACTACAAGTCAACCTCACACAAGCTCAAGGTCATCTCAAAGTCTATGGGCACAAGCACTGGCGCGACACCAACCAATGCCTCCATTGGTGCCGGAACCTCACCTCTGGGAAATCATGAGCTCCACACCCAGGGCTCTGTGATGGAGCAGCTGGACAAGGGCAATTCTAGCCGAAGCTCTAGGCGTGAAGACAGGGAGAGAGACCGAGAAGGGAGAGAGAGACGCAGTAAAGAGGGTAGTTCCAGTAAAGTTAGCTGCCAGTCGGGGAGTTTACACAGCAGAGTACTGGATGCAAGGCAAGTATTTTAATTTTTTTTTTTTCACATTTATCCTCCAATGAGTGCATTTATTTTGAAGGCACAATTGTAACAGAAGTTAATTGTTGAAAGACTATTTCTTCTGGGTTCACACAATCCGTGAAAATTGAATGAATCCATTCCGTGTCCAAACCATTGCCATCCTGAGACCTTTATTCGTGGTACAGACACAATTTGAAGTCACATTTTAACCTTATAAATGTGAAAATAAGTTAACTAACTACTGTAGCTCTTATGATGTAAAACAATGAAACCCTAACTTTAAAGATAAAGGCATATGAGATTGCAGATCCACCTCTCACACACGTATTTATCACACAAGTGTCACGTAAGACGTTAACCACAATAAAACAGTTATTGTGATTACAAATTGTCCGACTTAAACTGTACGCAGGATATTGTAGTAGCGGTGTGCAAGGGAGGGGGTCAGCAGCATCCAAATACCCCCAATCTCTACCTTGAGGGTTGGTTTCAGCGCCATAAAAGTTGCGTAGACAATTGGCGAACGTATTTGTTTCGAGGGCATACACTTCACCAGTGCGCCACCAGCATCAGCGGAGCTTTACACGCCACTGCATTAAAGCCACCATGTTACTCTCTATTGTTGCCTGTTATACATAAAGAAATCTTACACGTCCAGGGGCTTTTTGTTTTATTTATTTATTACATTTTTTGGGTGTGTCCCAGGGTGACACCGAAGAGTGAGCAGTCAGAGGTCAGACCAGTTCCAATCGCACAGCAGCATTCAGCTTTAAGCCCATCTCAGAGCGTCGAAGACTCCACCCACCAGCAGGACCCCAAGGTGTCTGAGGAGAGAAAGGACACAACGGACAGCAAGTGCTGAGACACAGGTCGACAAACTACTGACAGCAGGCTCTTGGGTTCACTCGACCCTGATTGTATCATTTAGTTGTTAGTTATTTCATGTCCACAACTACGGTGTAATATTTTTGTATCTGCATGCAGACAGAATGTGAGAGATGTAATCATTTAGCCATTTTAATCTATACAGCTCTATGCCAACTAGTATATTACTTGTGGACTGACTTGAAACCTGAAGTCGTCTTCTCTTATATGACAAGCGCAATGGAACTTTTAATGTGAATGTCTATTTTTTTCCATTCACTGCATTACTCACTACACTGGGCATTTTAAAGTGAGGTCATGTTGTTTCCAAACCTTTAACGTGAGGAATGTGTCACTGTTTTTGTTGTTGTTGTCCATTCCTTTAATGAGGGTCTTTGTCTCTCTCATCAACCAAGTATCATACAGTTTTTACTACTTTAAAAAGACATGATAGAAGAAGGCTAGCTCAATTTGTTTAGTTTGTAGTTTTCTTAATGTATTTTTTTCCTGCCGGTTTCTGTTGTGTGGCTCTTATGCTGTTGGTTGGTCCTGTGAATGTTTTTTTAAATGTGTCTTTAATTTGAGAAGGATCTCTTTTTAAACGTAAACCCAGATGTTTTACATGTGTGGTTCAGTGATCTCAGCGTTGGCATCACTGTCATAAAATCAGTATGTGGAGACAAAACTTTGCATCCAGAAGCTACTTTTTTTAAAATGGAATTGAAAAATTATCATTTGCTAATTTTGTTTTCTAAACGATGACACTTTAAAAGTACTTCTATATTTTGATTTATTTTCAAATTTGCTGTGCAAGGAATGTGTGTATCTAGCTATATATATATATATATATATATTTTAATATCCTTGCTCTTTAGGTGTCAGGGTCATCTCGTCTAAAAGGGAACCCTTGTGGAACAGTCTGTTAGGGATGCTGACAGTGGCCTATAGCTTTTTGTCTTGCTGCTGCTTTTGTGTTTTAAATGTAGCGTTTCTCATTTTTATTACTGTATATCAATTTTTTTTATATAAAAAAGGAGAGAATAAAAGATTGTACTGCATGCATAGACATGCCCTTTTGTCTTATATTCACTAACGCTGGTTTATTTTATCTCATTTTCTTTTCTTTTAGCTGATGGAGGACGACTGATGTGATTAATCCAAATATCACATTGGTTTTGCTTAATCAGGTCAACTTTTTAAACTGGCCACGTTTTTGTTTGCATGTACAGGTATTTTGGTTTTCGAGGTTCAAATAAACGGAGGTTAATTTTGAACAATGATGACGCAACATTTGATATACACTACATGTACTTACATTTATCAGTGTCGTGCTGACATGAACAGCATGAATGTTGTTGGGCTGTTTGCTTTGGAACGGTTTTCATTCTTGCGCGTTGACTGGCTCCTTCCCGCTGGTCCTGCCCTCCCCTGGACTGAAAAAGTGAAAGGTTGGAGGCGCATTGACGCTTCTAAGGTTCCCAGTTAAGAGCGCCCAGTTGCAGCGTATGATGTCTCTTCCAGCTCGGCGACTTTTGCTGCTGCTCGTCTGCTTGACGTTACCCGTGTATGGCGTGGAAAAGGTGAGAAGTAGAGGATACCGAAAGGATCCTGACGCTGACAAGGTAAGACAGATTGCAAAGAACTCTGGCCACATCATAATAAAGCGATGTGGCATTTCCTTGTGGACGAGTCTTGTTATTTCCCAGATGAGTCTTACACATTTGATTTATTGCCAGTCATTAAAGCGCACGTTTATGTTTGAGATCATTTTGCTGATACATATAAAAACCCATAGGGTAAAAATATCCACATCTCCGCACTGAATTGTTTCTGGCCCCTAGAATTATGCGCTGCAGTTTTGGAGATAGTGTCAGCGGGTTCTCTATTATTATTCCAGCGAGGTTTGGTGGAAAGAATAAAGCCGAACAGCAAGCACACGGTCTGCCTCTATCTAGTCTATATTGTATTTGTTTAAATATGTTTTGAGGTCATAAGTAGGAAAAAATACAAAGACATTCTTTATATATATATATCTTATTTGCTATGACCTCTCAGTCTGGCTAAATCCTTGCATTAACACGACTTGTAACTACTGTCGTGGGTGGCCACTGGTGGGATAGAATGCACACATATTCTCTGTCCTCTCGTGGGAATCCATCAAATGAAAGTGAAACTGTTTATTTTGCTAAGACTTTCCAGACCTCACTCAGGTTCCCATTAGAAGGCTACATTCATGTTGAGAAGCCTGGAGCAAGGGTGTCCAAACTTTTTCCTTTGAGGGCCGCATACAGAAAAAATGAAGGATGAGCACTTTGACATTCTTCGACTTTTTTTTTAACATGCCAAAACCAATCCATCAAGCAATTATATATATTTCGAGAAACTGCTACATCACAGTTTTCTGTGAATGGTGATCAGGTAAATAGTTTGGGATTTTTCATTATTTAGGGGTGGCCCGCAGCCCCATATCCCACTAGAATAGATCTACCCCTGCCCTGAGTAGATCTCCATATTCGAACTAAAACAGCAGCCATCCGTAATAAACTGACATCGTTTAAGCTGTGTTTAATTGAGGATCACAATTAACCATTAATGTGATCTCAAAAATCAGACCTTGGGACAGAGCAGAAAGTGCAGGAAAACAATTTTGCTTCTGAAACTGAATTATCTTTATTCACGACGCATTATAAAGAGACATTTTGTTACTGTTTTAGTTGTAAATAGTTTCTTTGCATATACAGAAAAGCTGTATATAAAACCAATTATTAGTAGTACAATAGTCGTAGTAGTTGTCAGCGGCGTCACACCCATGGGAGAGGTGGGTGTTCCATAATAAAATGTGGCATTGGAAACCCAAACTGCACTCAACTATCTGAGGACGACGATCTTTTCGTTAAAAAACCATGGGTATCATAAAATCCCTTTTTTTTGCATCATCCTGAGAAGCCAAGCATTCTATTCACTTTGGAAAGCTGCAGTCCTCCCTTCACTGTGTTTCCGCTTAAGCATGAAAGCCTTTATGTTTCATGTACAGTAACTGGCTGTGTGTTCGGAATATTCAGTATGATTCATTCAGGCAGCACCAAACTTTCAGCTGGAAGCTGGTATAAAAGTCAGCTGTGTAGCCAAGTAGACAGTGGATCCTTTCATTAGTCTGCTCAGAAAACTCTAAGATGCCTTCTTAATTTTGTTGTAAATCAAACAACCACTGAAATATTTTACCCACCTCATACTTAGTCAAATAGTGGGTCCAAATTTCAGGTGTACCGTCCAGCAAATACATAGTCTGCTGCTTCTGACCACAGGCTTCCTAGTTTCTTTCAGAACTGATGGCACATCGGCAGATCAATCCTAATGGCTAAACCAGAACCCGGGCCATCTGTTTCCCCAGCTGACATTAGAACACCACAATTCCATTTACTTGAAGGCATTTTTTCAGATGTTCATCTTCTGAAGTACAGTTTCAGACTCCACCCGAGGGATTCAAACTGAGAAATGTCATTGAATGTGGAGAAAAAGCTCTTTGTTCTCATGTTCTGCTTATTACTATTATTTTTATTTTTTTTAACTTAATGTCTTTTGGTCATGTACTCCTAATGGTTCCACATTTGCTTGTGAAGAAAAATGCATTAATGGCCCAAGTCCCTTAGGCATCGATATATGGTCTGGGGCCAAAACTGTTCCATATCAACAGGTCAGTTTGTGTTTCTTTTCCTTATGGAAGGAAATCATACATATATTGTGACTATATCAGTAAACATTTAACTTTCAGCTAAAAAGACCAAAATTGTATACAGTACTGTACATGTATTGTATGGATGCACACTCTGCAATATTCAGGACAAAGGGAAATTGTACAAAGCCATGCAGGGCTTTCATTTTCAATGTCTGTTTTTAGCAGGCCTGTGTATGTATTTGAGTCAGATTGAGTAAGATGTGGCATGTGTTTATATAAAACAGCAGGACCATGAATCAAACACACATGCGTGGTCAGACAAAGAACAGACATCATTACCAACCTTTCAGTTCCCATTAACAACATGGTAATACTGTATCTCATTCACTTGCTTCATAGTTGTTGGTCCCCTTGCATCGTGGTAGTTTGTTTGTTTCCATGAATTTAAAATATTCTCGCTGCTTAATGACAAAGCAGCTGGCTAATTTCAGGTGACTACTTTGCATGAACAATTATTAATTATCAGGAAGCAGGAATTCATTACATAATGAAATCTACCGATTTCATTCTCAACGTCCACATTTACCCCGACTTGCTTGTTCCTGTAGTACGGCAGCTGCATGCAGGGTCCAGCAGGAACTCCCGGCAGAGACGGTAACCCCGGGGCCAACGGCATCCCGGGAACACCGGGCATCCCCGGACGCGATGGACTCAAAGGTGAGAAGGGCGAATGTATCAATGAGATCTTCGAGGAGCCCTGGAGGCCAAACTACAAGCAGTGTGCCTGGAACTCCTTGAATTATGGGATCGACCTGGGAAAAATAGCTGTAAGTACAATTGCATGCAAGACAAAATGTATGTGTGAAATGCTTTTAGTGTATACATTAGTATGAAAATGTCTTAAAACCACTTGATACGCTGACATTCTTTTCCAGTTATTAGCTGGGAAATGTTGCAGGTAGAACATGAGAACTGCACACATTGAAATGACTGGATGAAGATCCTAGAAGGGAAGTTAGAGCATCCTCAGTCTCAGCAGCTATTCAGTCAAACCAGAGCCGGAACACCCGGTTTCTGTAAATGAGTTAAATCGTCATGTCTGGCTGTTAGTCATATTCAAGCTATTAATTTGATCGAGTGTGCTTCGTTAAAATGTCTTCATGGAACGTGAGGCTTTTTAATAATGGTTAGGCATAGATGTCTGTGTTGAATGATGTACAAGACAACATGTATTCCGGGCGTGGCTGTTAAATATCAGACAAATACATAGAAGCACTGTACATAGTTCCACATTGTACAGTCCGATCAGGCTGTCAGAATGCTGAACTCTGTCCACTACCTCCCCTCCTGTTTTGCCACCCACAACCTGGCTATAGCACACCAAATATGCACGACTCTACTTCAGATGCTTTTTAAATGTGCACAATTCACGTACAAGAACAAGACAACAGGAGCAGAGAGCGAGAGAGCGACAGGCAGACAGACAGACACAGAAAGTGGAAGACTACCTCATACAGGAGACAGATAGCGAGCTAGCAAGATAGTGACCTCAAACATGCCATTCTGTTTTGTAGGACTGTACATTCACCAAACTGCGCTCAGACAGTGCCCTCAGAGTCCTCTTCAGTGGCTCCCTCAGACTTAAGTGCAAGAACGCATGTTGCCAAAGGTGGTACTTCACCTTCAATGGAGCAGAGTGCACAGCGCCACTGCCCATAGAGTCCATCATATACCTGGACCAAGGCAGTCCAGAACTCAACTCAACCATCAATATTCACAGAACATCTTCAGGTATGATTACAAAGGTTAAATTTGAATATGAAAGGAAAAAAAAAAGTAAAAAAAAAAAAAGAAAATGACGCAACAACCAGGCTACATAGACTATAACTACGGTATTGTAATGTCTCATGTGCTTAAATGATTTCTTCCAACATAGTGATGTTTACAAATTGCAACAAAACACATTCGTTCATTCATTCATCTCAAAACCACATCATCCTCGGAGAGCTCATAGCTGGTAACGGCCATGATGTCAGAATGGGACTCCTAAATGGGCAGCGTAGGCACAGTGAAGCAGGAAGAGAGCAAGGCAGCCAACTATATTCGGTGAAATTTTGAAAAATGGTCAGTTTATCGATATCAATGGCGTACAAAAAAGGAGAGCAATCGACTTAGAAAGTAATGATTGCAAAGACATTTGATAACACATTATGGACATTTAGAACATTGGTGGACTTGACATGTAACAAGGCATCAAGAGTTGTGGTCTAAGTCATGTGAGTCGAGTCATGGATTTGATGACCTTAGACTCAACTTGACAATATGTTAAAAGACTTGCAAGCCGACTTGGACTTCAACAGCAATGACTAGTAGACTACGCAGATCTGATCGGTTTGATCGGTATTGGCCGATAATTAGCATTTTATGCTCATCGGCTGATCGGCTTAATTCACCGATCCGATCAATTACGTCATCGATCGGCTCCACACAAGACATTTAACTCCGTGTCTTCGTCGGGTATGAATCCAAAAGCTAGTTTATTTTTAGCCTTGTCACGTGTCTTGCGGCGTAGTACTGTAACTATCTGACGGGCAATAAAGTTTTTTCAATCTTGTCGGTGAAAAAACACGTCATCGGTTGTGGGACTATTTTGCGGTGTCTCAGACAAACAGGTTATTTGCAGTCTGTGCACAACTGAAGTACGTCGTGGGGAACATCATCTAAATGCTTCAACACAACTAATTTGATCGGGCACCTGAAGAATGTACACATGGAGGAGCATGCCGCGTTCAAACAACACAGCGTGGGGGGAAAAACAAAACAAAACATCCACAGTTTTGTGGCCATGCATTCTGGGTGTTCCCTACAATTTATGTTTCCTGTCTTTGTGTTCTTTTGTGTCTCAGTTGAAGGACTGTGTGAGGGTGTCAAAGCAGGGTTGGTGGACGTGGCCGTATGGGTGGGGACCTGCGCTGACTATCCCCGCGGTGATGCATCCACAGGGTGGAATTCAGTTTCCAGGATTATCATCGAAGAGCTTCCCAAATAGTTACATAAGAGGAATGAGGTCAGCCCTGGTAGTATAACAGTATGTTATCTGGTCTTCCCAAATGAGCAGGTACAGTTTGCTGAGGCCTCACAACATCACTGATGGGAACTTTTTTTTTAATGTTTTGTTGACACAATTCTCTATTTGACAGGCCATTCACTTTACCAGGAAAAAAACTGTATTGTACTGTAATTTTTCTGCTCGCTGGTGCTGTCGGCAGTCAATGCCAATAAGTGCGTGTTTGACTTTTTTATATGCTTTTTTCAACTGTTAATAAAGCAATCTTTTATAAGGTTTCTAAAGGCGACCTTGCATGCTCTCAAATATAGTTTTGCAATCAGTCAAACTGTATTTGCATACTTGCAAACACATTTGTGCATAGTTTCACAAAACTCTCTTGATTTTGGATTTCAGTAAGATATACTAGCCCAAGCTGAAATTTGGACCCAGTACTTCAACTGAGGCAGACTAACTATATAAAATACTGCGCTGTCAAAAAGTATTGGCCCCTTTGTCAGATTCTTATATTTTTGCATAGTTTCCCCAGTTTAATGTTTAAGATCACCAAACAAAATTAGACATCAAATATAACCCAAGTGAACTTAAAATGCTGTTTTTAAAATGGTGATTTCATTTATTAAGGGATAAAAAAAAAAATATTCAAAGTTACCTGGTCCTGTGTGAAAAAGTAATGGTCCCCTAACCCTAATAACTGGTTGGGCCATCCTCAGCAGCAACAACTGAAATCAAGCGTTTTCTATAACCGGCAATGAGTCTTTCATATCTCTGTGGAGATATTTATGCCCACTCTTTATTGCAGAATTGTTTTAATTCAGCAAAAAAATGGAGGGCTTTTGAGCATGAACGGCATTTTTAAGGTCATGCCACTGCATTTCAATCGTATTAAAGTCCGGACTTTGCCAAAACCTTCATTTTGTTTTATTCAGCCATTCGGAAGTTGATTTACTGGTGTGTTTTGGATCTGGAGCTTATCAGTCTTACGTTGTTTGTTGTTGTTGTAATGTGCCGAAGACTCAACGAGATAATTCATGCTAGTGTGCAGTTCCAAGTTTATAAGAAAAAAAAATAATCCTTGTGGCCAACATGTGACATTCTATGCATAAATATATAAATGTTATATCAAGCAGATGTGTATTTTTAAAAACGTAATGTAAAAAAAGGTTCAGCACTTTTCTCCTTCAGACAGAAAGTACAAAAAGCAAACTTAGCTATGACATTTCTAATTTATGAAAGTCCTTTGGATACATTTATTCATCTGTGTAAAAACAAAGCTTTTACATCAGTTTTGCATCTTTAAGGGTGTAGTACAAACATGCAGCACTGGCCAGGAATCAATCAACCACTCAGGTTCAACAAGGAGACTTGTTGCAATGCTTTTCAGTGTAACACTCAGTACATGCACTGAGGGTCCGATTCTGACACTCTGACCTTTCAGTCACTCTTGCTGTGCTTGGCACATCAGTGTAAGCGTGTCCTTTTCCTTTTTTTCTGTTAGACCTTGTTAACTTGAGCCAAGTAGGAAGCGGGAGACATTTTCATAAACTACAAAAGTAATGCAGCATGCTGGAGTGACACGAATCAGGTTGGGGATGATGCCTTTGTAGAACCCAGTGGCACCTTCATTCCTGCAGAGAGAGCAGGGACCAATTATACACACACATACACACAGAGAATCTTTCTAATCTACTCAGCGCGAGGTCAGACTTGTAGGAAGCATCATTATCGTATCGAGCCACTACCATACCTCCAAGTCCGTCTGATGACATCGACAACACCGTTGTATCTATTGTGCTGGTCTTGCAGTCGCGCTCGCACCACTTGATATGGGTATGTAGTAGCCACAGCGAATATTTTGGATAGTGCAGCCATTGTGATGTATTCCAATGCATTCTGTGGAATGGACGGAGTGATCGATGTCTCAGGTACAGTAGTGAGGCATACAACATAAGTCCATCCATTGTGGTCTGCCTCTGATTCAACTGAAAGGTCTGAGTGCTATTAAACTCTTTCGAGGCTGTCTGCAGCTCATGGGGTTAAATGACTCACCAGCTTTGCATCTGAAGGAACTTTCTTGTATTTACTGTAGTCTCTCTTCAGCTCCTCGTAGGCCATGAACTGCAGTGCACCATGAGATGTTCCAAAGAGACCAGGAACATAACCCTTTAAAGATTATGTCTTGTAAGTAATTTGATTGACTTTCTCAAATATCGTTCAAAAACAAAACACAACATACAATATTTATCGTTGCCGACTTACAGTCGCCGGGGAATCTATAGTAATTAGCTAAATGCAGAACCCCGACACGTCCCTTCAACTGTGTACATCCACTTCACACATAGCCATATGCGCCTACTGCTTCCAAACTTCTATTTATCCCTTTTCCGTACTGCTTTTCCTCACTAGGGTTGTGGACGTGGTGGCGCCTATCTCAGCTAACACTGAGCGAGAGGCGGGGTACACCCTGAACTAGTCACCAGCCAATTTGGCCGGATTTGAACTGTTAGGCAGATGTGCTAACCAGTCACCACCGTGCCGCCACTAACAGACTTAATAGAATTCATATGACAATAATAAGAACAATTATGATTATTGTTATTATTACGTAAGTTAATGTAATAAACCCTAAGACAAGATTGAAGATACATTTCTTCATCAAGCCTCCTCCAGCGCATGTCATGGGACTACTTTTCTGGTGAGCCAAGTTATCAAACCTGTGCCTACTGGCTAGGCTAATACTGCTAGTTCTACTACACGAGGAGAGCGCAAGAGAGGATGAAACATGGCTAAAGGCTGAATCAGACACAATAGCAGCGAATGAATGGATGTTCTGTGCCACACAAAGCTACATGACCATAACCGCACACCCTGAGTTGGTTGCAGCAAGCCTGTGACGCATGTTATTCTACCCTCCCTTAGGGTGCTTTAAAATATTCAATGACACGAATATTCACACACAAATGCCGTACCACCATGTACAGACAGCTAATATAACAATACCCACAGGCATATACAGACCCTTTTCAAAAAAAAATTATATCATGGAAAAATTGAGTTCCATAATTCTATTCAAAAGTTAAACTTTCATAGATTATAGATTCAGGGCCCACACTTTAAACAATTTCAAGTATTTATTTATTTATTTATACATAATTTGGGCTTGCAGCTCATAAAACCCCAAAAATTGTGAATTTAAACAATTTGAATACTACTACTAATAATAATACGTATTTGTACGCATTTGGTCCATTGTTGAAAACATATGCAAAGACTGAGAACTATGTATCACTATATTGTGGAGGTATAGCGTTAAACAGTTTTTCAACATTTCATTTTTCCAGATTTTTTTGGGTTTGGCAAAATAGCGCCCAGTGTCACAATTGGCACACACCCGGTGCATGAGTCGCCCCGAGTTAGGTGACCGGTCAGCAGTCACATTATATTTCCACTAATGAGTATAAGTTGGCTTGTGTGCTTATTTCATAGTTACAGTCCACAGTAACGATTCAACTTTTAAAGTAAGCCTCTTAATGTGCTTTTACATTGTGTAAGGTACCATTGTTTTCATTTTGCATGTATACACTGGTATCTACAGTTGTGGTATTTGATTGACAGTTATCAGTTGAGCGGTGCATGGATTTAACGCATTAAGTGGACACACCCACAGAATTTTTCACCATTTTGAAACTTATTTTTTTACACTTGGTGAGTTTTTTTTTCACCATTCATCCATCCATCCATGCTTTTAATCATATAAAGCACATTAGGTTACCTTGTGTATGAAGTGCGCTATACAAATAAATTTGCTTTGCTTTGTAGCTGTTCACTAGGGTCGCGGGCGTGCTGGAGCCTATCCCAGCTATCTTTGGGCAGGAGGCGGGGTACACCCTGAACTGGTTGCCAGCCAATCACAGGCACATACAAACAAACAATCATTCACACTCACATTCACACCTACGGGCAATTTAGTCTCCAACCGGAGTGCCCGGAGAAAACCCACGCAGGCACGGGGAGAACATGCAAACTCCACACAGGCAGGGCCGGGGATTGAACCCCGGTCCACAGAACTGTGAGGCTGAAGCTCTAACCAGTCGTCCACCGTGCCGCCTTTCATCATTCCACCGTGCGCCTTTCATCATTCAAATTTGGAAAATTTGTTAAACAACAGTCTTCTTTGCCGCGTGTCTAATTCACCAATCAAAACTCTTGTGGTCCATATTTGGCTAAGACCGCCCCTTTTTCTCTGATTGGTTGTCTCCATGTCGAAGACCCACTTGTGAGAGCACACGTGTTTGTTCTGTTGACAGCGCTGGCTCGGGAGCGGAGAGGTAGGCGGAGATCTTCACTAGTGACATAGATAAGCTGGAGAAATTCAAAGGACCTGATTTTAGACCTCTCTGCAGAAAAACGTGTGGAACTCAGGAATGTGTTGACGATTTTAATTTGTATTTCATGTTTACTGAGGCACCATAGAGCCAATATTACAATCCAAATAGTAGAAAAAGTTGGTCTGGTAATATTTGGCACCTTTAATTGGTCCCAAAAATATTTACTAACAACAATAAATGTGTCTTTCTTCATCCATCTGTACCAGTGGCATATAGTGAAAAGCAATTAAATGCTCTTCTACTAGATAGCATAAGGGAAGATAATTAACATGTGCATCCACTTTCTGTGACATTTTTGTTTAGTAGTGTGCTGTAAGATTTTTTTCTAATGTAAAATATGTGCCTTGAAAATGGATGGATAGATGTACACTATTTAGTGTGGTACAGTAGTACTATTATTATATGAAGATGGAGACAAAATACTGTATGGTAATTGCCATGCCATCTCTCCCTTGCCTGCTATTGTGTGGCTTGGTTCTCTGTGTGGTGTAAAGTATGTGACACACTGTACAGTGGCGTGAACGTTTAATTTCCTTTTGGAAATAACATTAGAACAAAAAAGGGCCACCACAAAAGTGTCGTATTGTTTCCCTCTAGTGGTGGTTGTTGAAATAGCAGTCAAATTTAGTTGTAGTCACAATGCTGTTTGCTTAAATGTATTAGCTGTTAACAGCTACAAAGCAAAGCAAATTTATTTGTAAAGCGCACTTCATACACAAGGTAACCTAATGTGCTTTATATGATTACAAGCATTTAAAAACAAAGACAAAAAGTTTCGCAACATTTAAAACAAAGTACAATTAAAAGTGCTTACAGTGCAAGAAATAGCATTTAAAAGTGGAAATGCTCTAAAAAGCATGAGGGAAAAAAAGAATAATTTTTAACCTGGATTTAAAAACATTCATACTTGGGGCTGACATCACTTCTGTTGGCAACTCATTCCATTTTTATTTTTGGGCAGATGAAATGTTTAACAAATAAATACTGACCTTGTAGAGGCCTGACACCCCCTCCATGCGGTAGATCTTGAACAAGGCGTCCAGCATCCCCTTGTATTGTTTATGGGTTGGGTCAGAGCTGTACTGCAGTACAAGCCTTGTCTTGGTCACCCAGATGGGGTTTGTGATGGTGAGCGTTAGAATTCCTGTAGAGAGAGGGACAAAGATTAGATTGTTTGAGCAATTTCAGCATTCTTTCCAGCAGTTTAAATTCATGAACATTTTGAGATGCCTAACTTAATTGGCTCGGTGGGAAGTGAAGGCAGAACGATGTCACGACAGAGCATTACTACCTGATTATTGTTGAAGCTAGGAGATAGGTAGCATGCCAACACGTACAGTATAGTTCAAACTAACCTGCTTCGGCTGCAGACACCAGATGTTCCGTAGCGCTCAGTTCTGTCCGGCGGCCTTCCTTTACATATGCTTTGATTGCATTGTAGCTGTGGATCAGACAGTGTATCATGGACCCCAAAACATTTTTTATTTATTTTTTTTTAAATGCTGAAAAAAAAAAAAAAAAAACAGACTTACAAGAAAAAGTAAAGACCCCAAGAGGCTCCAGCACCCCACACGTTGGGGGTTACTCCTTGATAGAGTCCCTTCACTCCCTCCTGGTGCCACACACTCTTCATACAATGTAGTATGCCATTATATTTGGGTCTCAATTCCAGACCATCACTCACTGCAGTAAAAACACATTAAAGTGCATTAAGTCTTGTTTTGCAAGAGATGCATGGTCCATCACAGAAAACAATCATAACACCCATAAAGGGTTTGTTAATGTTTTATGCTGATAATCATAAAGCTGAAAGAGAGGTGGAAAGCGGGTTCTTCGGCAGAAAGAGAAGAGGAAAGCACAGAGCCTAGAATTGAATGTGGGGACTTTGAATGTCACTGATGGTGTAGTGGTACACTCGCCTGACTTTGGTGCAGGCAGCGTGGGTTCAGTTCCCACTCAGTGACGGTGTGAATGTGAGTGCGAATGGTTGTCCGTGTCTATATGTGCCCTGTGACTGACTGGCGACCAGTTCAGGGTGTAGTCCGCCTTTCGCCCGAAGTCCGCTGGGATAGGCTCCAGCGTCCCGCGACCCTAACCAGGATAAGCGGTGTTGAAAATGGATGGATGGACTTTGAATGTGGCGGCACAGTGGGGGACTGGTTAGTGCGTCTGCCTCACAGTTCTGAGGACCGGGATACAATCCCCGGCCCCGCCTGTGTGGAGTTTGCATGTTCTCCCCGTGCCTGCGTGGGTTTTCTCCGGGCACTCCGGTTTCCTCCCACATCCCAAAAACATGCATTAATTGGAGACTAAATTGCCCGTAGGTGTGAATGTGAGTGTAAATGGTTGTTTGTTTGTATGTGCCCTGCGGTTGGCTGGCAACCAGTTCAGGGTGTACCCCGCCTCCTGCCCGATGATAGCTGGGATTGGCTCCAGCACTCCCGCGAACCCTGTGAGGATAAGCGGCTCAGAAAATGGATGGATGGACTTTGAATGTTGGGACTATGATGGGAAAATCTCGGGAGTTGGTTGACATGATGATTAGGAGAAAGGTTGGTATATTGTGTGTCCAGGAAAGCAAGTGGAAAGGCAGTAAGGCTAGACGTTTAGGGGCAGGGTTTAAATTATTTTACCATGGTATAGATGGGAAGAGAAATGGAGTAGGGGTTATTTTAAAGGAAGACTTAGCTAAGAATGTCTTGGAGGTGAAAAGAGTATCAGATCGATGATGAGGCTGAAATTTGAAATTGAGGGCGTTATGTATAATGTGATTAGCGACTATGCCCCACAGGTAGGATGTGACCGAGAGGTGAAAGAGAAATTCTGGAAGGAGCTAGACGAAGTAATTCTGAGCATCCCAGACAGCGAGAGAGCGTGACTGGTGCAGATTGTAATGGACATGTTGGTGAATGAAACATGGGGTAATGAAGAACTGAATGGGTAAGTATGGCATCCGGGAAAGCAACTTGGAGGGACAGATGGTGGTAGACTTTGCAAAAAGGATGCAAATGGCTGTAGTGAACACTTTTTCCAGAAGAGGCAGGAACATAGGGTGACCTACAAGAGCGGAGGTAGAAGCATGCAGGTGGATTACATCTTGTGCAGACGATGTAATCTGAAGGAGGTTACAGACTGTAAGGTAGTGGTAGGGGAGAGTGTGGCTACACAGCATAGGATAGTGGTGTGTAAGATGACCCTGGTGGTGGAGAGGAAGATTAAGAAGACAGAGGCAGAGCAGAGAACAATGTGGTGGAAGCTGAGAAAGGAAGACTGTTGTGCGGCTTTTTGAGAAGAGCTGAGACAGG
Source organism: Phyllopteryx taeniolatus (assembly GCF_024500385.1). Lineage (NCBI taxonomy): Eukaryota > Metazoa > Chordata > Actinopteri > Syngnathiformes > Syngnathidae > Phyllopteryx > Phyllopteryx taeniolatus. Next base: position 4,569,655 of record NC_084507.1, on the reverse strand, counting down.
AGGAGCTTCCACGAGACTGGACCACTACAGCCAAGGTGATCAGAGAGACAGGCAGGAGAGTACTTGGTGTATCTTCTGGCAGGAACGGAGAGAAGCAGACTTGGTGGTGGAACCTCGCAGTACAGGAAATCAGAGAAGGAAAGAGGTTAGCTAGGAAGAAGTGGGACACTGAGCAGACCAAAGAGAGGAGAAAGGGAATACATTGAGATGCGACGTAGGGCAAAGGTAGAGGTGGCAAAGGCCAAGTAAGTGGCATATGATGACATGTATGCCAGGTTACACACTAAAGAAGGACAAAATGATCTCTACAGGTTGGCCATACAGAGGGATAGAGAAAGGAAGGATGTGCAGCAGGTTAGGGTGATTAAGTATAGAGATGGGAATGTGTTGACTGGTGCCAATAGGGTGCTGGGCAGATGGAAAGAATACTTTGAAGAGAAGAAACGGGTCCAAGCAGGTTGGAATGGGTCGAGGAAGGTGTCAGGTTTGTTATGTGACAGAAGAGTCTCTGCTAGGATGAAGGGTAAAGTTTATAAAACAGCGGTGAGGCCAGCCATGATGTACAGATTAGAGACAGTGGCACTGAAGAGACAACAGGAAGCAGAGCTGGAGGTGGCGGAAATGAAGATGTTGAGGTTCTCTAGGAGTGACCATGTTGGATAGGATTAGAAATGAGCTCATCAGAGGGACAGCCAATATTCAATGTTTTGGAGACAAAGTTAGAGAGAGCAGACTTCGATGGTTTGGACACGTCCAGAGGAGAGAGAGTGAGTATATTGGTAGAAAGACGACGAATACAACCTTAAGGTGGACATAAAGGATATCAAATAAATGCTCAACAGTTTCAATGGCCTCGATATTGAACAGGTACATAAACAGCTTTTATTAAAACCCTTTCAAAATTGAATTGATCATAATAAGTCTAATAAAGGCTCAAACGACTTTCCATAAAACCGTTTGAGCATTTATTTGATATCCAGTTTAAGGTCCATGTGCTAGTTTACTCTTTTTCCACTACTGCAGTAGTCCATACATGTATGGACTTCCTGCACGCGAGGACAACTTTTGGCATACTATTAGAACAACTGTATTCCTAGTGAGGAATAAACTTTGCACTCGATGACAACTGCGTGCTACATTATTAGTATTACTAGTAACACATTTTCCTTGTTAACATGAAATACTACTTGTAGAGCTGTCAGTTTAGTCACTACTAACGTGTAATTTACCTGTATTTGTCCTACTGAGGGGCAAAAATGTCGTAGGTTCGTGGGGAAAACGTCGTTCTACTAGTCGACTGAATTGTCTTGGTAGTACGAGAGTGTCGTGGCTCACCTGCAAACCTGATTTTGACCAGGTCGAGAGGATGAAGCACCAGCGTTGACACAACTCCTCCGCTTAGTCCCGCCACCAGATTTTCTACCTTGACATGTCTGAAAACCTGGACATGCCCGGCGAGTGACACAGCAGACCTCGGTTTACCATCACTAACGCCGACGGCACCGTGATCCGGGCCGGTGCTCATGTTTACCAACTTTAGCTGTAGCTCGCAAAAGCTAACCGTGTTTACAGCACGTGATAACAAGTCTTCAATAGATCTACCAGACAAGTCATAGTTGCAGGTATAATGGCGTCACGACACAACGTCTTTGTAATGCTCTCATTGTGAACCCATGTTAGCGAGTGACCCACGTTTTTGACATGCGGTGTCAAACACGACTGCGTGACCTTGCTCTGAGGTTTAAATGAGCGTATTTGAATATTGTAGTACATCCGAGTTTGAATTTCAATTTAAAACTTACCATACAAATAAAATACAACTACTGTATATCCTATTCAAACCCGTAATGTAAATTCACTCCATGTATATTTTAATTAATACTTTTGATTATATTTGACAAAACATTTGGTTTTAGTCAGGGGCCTACCAACAATACATTTAGTTTGAAAAACACGTTGCTTAATTTTGCTCTGAATTTAGGAACTTGAGGCAGTGTTTTTGTGACCTCTGTGTCGTCATATATTTCTCACACCTTCCTCCAAGTGGGATTTTGAAGTTTTAGCTGTGGGTCCTGTCTAAGCATACTAAACAAATGCTATGGAGTCATACGAGATAGCGCATTCACTTTCGATAGTCGCCAGAGATGACGAGTTGTCGACGACCACTGTGGCATACTCCCTCTGACGTAAGCAGGAGAGCAGGGATCGACGTACCACAATGCACCGCTGTTTCCGTTTACTTTCAACCCACCTAACACATGGGCTGCTGTAGTAGTGATTGTTTATATTGTTCATTTTCATCCCAAATGTAAGTGTGTTTCAGTATTATTCTTTTCACCTTAAGATGAAAGTAAAAGTCCTCTCGAGAAACCCAGACGACTACGTCCGGGAGACCAAACTTGATATTCAGCGTGGTAAGTAAAGTAAACCGGGCTAAGCTAGCTGCTACTAGCCATTGTTGCTAACCCTACTGATGTTCTTTAAATCCAATCTTTACAAGAAGACAATGGTTGTGACACAGCTCTGTGTTTTGACTTGACATACAAAGACCACTTAACTGAGACTGCACTTAAACATACATTTTTAATTATATTGAATGACCCGAGCTATAATACATTAGCAATATAGTAAGTTTTAACACTTGTGAATGCATAATAGACATTTAGGGTTAGGAAATCTAAGGAAAATGTTTGAAATCTGAAGTGCCATTTGAGTGTATTTTGTTGGTCCCAAAAGTATACGCATTGGGCGAAAAGTAGTGTCAAATAAAATGATTTGACTTTGTTGCTCATTTGTCTGTTGTTGCTACCAGTTCCCAGAAACTATGACCCTACACTTCATCCATTTGAGGTGTGCCGAGAATACACCCGGGCCCTTAATGCCACTAAACTGGATAGGGTGTTTGCAAAGCCTTTTCTGGCCTCATTGGATGGACACAGAGATGGAGTGAACTGCATGGCCAAGCACACCAAGAGCCTCTCCACATTGCTGTCTGGCTCTTGTGATGGGGAGGTAACTTACTCGCTGTATACATATGTATTTATGTTGTCCAGATAGTTGTGTGTTATGCAGAGCTGTGTGACAACACTCAAACGTTTGTTTAATTGTATCCTTAGGTTAAAGTATGGAATCTTTCCAAACGTGAATCCCTCCGCACATTCCAAGCCCATGAAGGTTTTGTCCGTGGAATCGCTGTCCGCTTCTGTGGAACTTCGTTCTTCACGGTGACCTGTGCTTTTATTATGCCAAAGATGACTATTAAATATTTTGCCCACAGTTTTTTTTATTTTTAGTTCTAACAGAAAAAAAAAATCTCTGTTAAAGGTCGGTGATGATAAAACAATCAAACAATGGAAAATGGAGGCCCCAGGTTATGGTGAGGCAGAGGAGCCACTTAATACAATTCTGGGCAAGGTATGTGGAGGAGGAACTTCTTGTGTTTTTCTATAATAACGAACGAATCTGTCCTGAAAAGGTATACATGTATACAAATCTATAAAGTTGAGAAAAATTACATAGTGAAAAGAGGTGCTTGTCCATTGCAGACAGTATTCACAGGGCTTGACCATCATCAGAAAGAAGGTGTGTTTGCAACATGCGGCCAGCAGGTGGACATTTGGGATGAGAAAAGGAGCAGCCCCATCCGTTCTTTTACCTGGGGTGTGGACAGCTTCAGCTCTGTCCGTTTTAACCCAGTGGAGGTGAGCCTAAACAATATATCAACTTGAGCTTAATTCTGTCACAGAGAGAAAAAAGGTTTACAGAATTGGCCTCATTACATGCTTGTTCAAAATGTAATCGGGATTTTGATTGTCTTTTCACGATCATAAAAACGTTATAATCAAAGAGAGACGATTAATGTGCATAATCAAAGAGAAACGATTAATGTGCTGCAGCACCAGTTGCAAGTTCCTGAAAAGTCCCCTGTGTTGCTTGTAGCAAGCGTGTGACACATGTTGTTCTCCCCTCCTTGAGCGTGCTTTAAGCTGTTTATTGAGACCCAGTTGGAGTTAACTGTGAAACTAAACATACAACAAAAATGATTACGCACATTGTATAATTAAATACAAGAGACATCGCTTTAAAAATCGCCAGCTCATGCTAACAGTCAATGGAATACGCTATTGACGGGCTAGCTAACATTAGCATGAGATCACGGGAGGGATTTACATTCAAATAATGAATATTTACACACAAACGCCGTACACATACGGACAGACAATATAACAATACTCATGTATATATTCTTCTTAATCTGTGAAAAACAAGTTTAATCAGGTTTTATTGCGACTTTTTTCTTCTTCTTTTTTTTAAGCTGGGGATAACCCTTTCCCCAAGTGTAATCTGTTCCGACATGCATTAATTCGTCACATTTTGAAGAGAGATACAGTAAATGCAGGCGTGTAATTGTTTCCTGTGTCCTCATTAATAGTTCCATCCATCCATCTTCTTTACCGCTTATCCTCACTAGGGTCGCGGGCTGCTGGAACCGATCCCAGCTACCTTCGGGCGGGAGGCGGTGTACACCCTGAAGCGGTCGACAGCCAATCGCAGGGCACATATAAACAAACAACCATTCGCACTCACATTCACACCTACGGGCAATTTTAGAGTCTTCAATCGACCTACCACGCATGTTTTGGGGATGTCGGAGGAAACCCGAGTGCCCGGAGAAAAGCCACCCAGGCACGGGGAGAACATGCAAACTCCACACAGGCAGGGCCGGGATTTGAACCCCGGTCCTCAGAACTGTGAGGCAAATGCGCTAACCAGTCGCTCACCGTGCCCTCATTAATAGTTATAATTTAAAAAAATAAGTGTATGACATCCTGGGCTGCTCCATGTGTGTTGTTTGATGGGTTTTAATTTAACTTAAAATCGGTACCAATCTTATCAGCATGTCCAACTAGGTCCCTTTGCTGGTCATTTGTTAATATTACAGTTGATTGACTGCATATCAATACCCCAACATTGCACAGGACCCTGTGATCTGACTATTGCGTACAGATACATTGCAATGACGATGCTCAAATATTAGATTGTGGAGCTCTAACCTCAGATTGATTGACGTGTGTGTTACATTACAGCGGACCCCCGCACACTTGCAGTTTGTAATTTGTAATGGACGTCGATTATCCACAGATTTTCGCTATTCACGGTGCGGCGCAGTCCCTTTTCCCCACAAATAGCAGGGGTCAACTGTATTTGTATTGTTTGTGCAGACAAGCATGTGTCTACTCTGCCGTGCTACCTTACTGTTTTTTCAGAATCAGAATCATCTTTATTTGCCAAGTATGTCCAAAACACACAAGGAATTTGTCTCCGGTAGTTGGAGCCGCTCTAGTACAACAGACAGTCAATTTACAGATCACTTTGGAGACATAAAGACATTGACAAAAAACAATTGTGCAAAAAGATGCAGAGTCCTCTAGAGCACTTAGAGCAGTTCGAATGACTAATATTGCAATAGTCCGGTGCGATGACCATTGTGCAAAGGGCGCTGAGACTTCAAGGAGTGTATGCGGTTTAAAGTGACGAGTAGTGCGATAATCTGGGACAATGGTTGTGCAAATGTTACAGATACTCCTCAATCAGTGTGCAAATGGAGCAGATGCTACTCTGGCATGAGTGGCCAGTATATGCAAATAGTGCAGCATGGCGAGACAACTACAGTGAGTGCACGAGTAATACATAATTGGCCCCACAGAAATGTGACAACGAACTCAAGTCAAAAAATTGCCAGCTTGTTGTAATGGAATTATAGGTTAGCTGTTTAAGAAGTTGATTGCAAGAGGGAAGAAGCTGTTGGAATGTCTACTAGTTCTAGTTTGCATTGATCGGTAGCGCCTACCTGAGGGAAGGAGCTGGAAGAGCTGGTGACCGGGGTGCGGAGGGTCCGAGAGGATTTTGCACGCCCTTGTCTTAGTTCTGGCAGCGTGCAAGTCCTCAAGGGTGGGTAGGGGGGGTACCGACAATCCTTTCAGCAGTTTTGATTGTCCGTTGCAGTCGGAGTTTGTCCTTTTTTGTAGCAGCACCAAACCAGACTGTGGTGGAAGAACACAGGACTGATTCGATGACCGCTGTGTAGAACTGTCTCAGCAGCTCCGTGGCAGGCCGTGCTTTCTCAGAAGCCGCAGGAAGTACATCCTCTGCTGGGCCTTTTTGAGGACGGAGTTGATGTTGGTCGCCCACTTCAGGTCCTGAGAGATTGTAATTCCCAGGAACTTGAAGGTCTCGACGGTTGACACAAGGCAGCTGGACAACGTGAGGGGCAGCTGTGGCGAAGGATGCCTCCTGAAGTCCACGATCATCTCTACTGTATCACGCTGTTTCAGATCCTCAAACCAAAGTTAATGTCTCATAAATGCACATTCTAATTGATTTATTGAGGACGGGAAAACCCAAACCTATCTGGTCCTTTGCGAAAAAGTAATTGCCCCCTGAAGCTAACAACTGGTTGTGGCCGTTTGCGATAACTGGGGATGAGTCCTTCGCATCGCTGTGGAGGAACTCTGGCCCACTCTTCTTCGAAGAATGGTTTTAACTCAGTCATATTGGAGGTGTTTTTTGTTTTTGTTTTTTTTTTTTTAAACAGGAAAAGCTCAGACGTTGGTTGACATGATGATTAGGAGAAAGATTGATATATTGTGTGTCCAGGAAAGCAAGTGGAAAGGCAGTAAACCTAGACGTTTAGGGGCAGGGTTCAAATTATTTTACCATGGTGTAGATGGGAAGAGAAATGAAGTAGGGTTTATTTTAAAGGAAGAGTTAGCTAAGAATGTCTTGGAGGTGAGTATCAGAACAAGTGATGAGGCTGAAACTTGAAATTGAGGGTGTTATGTATAATGTAATGAGCGGCTATGCCACACAGGTAGGATGTGACTTAGAGGTGAAAGAGAAATTCCAGAAGGAGTGAGACAAAGTAGTTCTGAGCATCCCAGAGAGAGAGAGAGAGAGTTGTGATTGGTGCAGATTGTCATGGACATGTTGTTGAAGGAAACAGGGGTGATGAAGAAGTGATGGGTAAATTTGGCATCCAAGAAAGTAACCGGGATGGTCAGATGGTGGTAGACTTGGCGAAATGGCTGTAGTGAACACTTCTTTCAAGAAGAGAAAGGAACATAGGGTGACCTACAAGAGCGGAGTTAGAAGCACGCAGGTGGATGACATTTTGTGGAGACGATGTAATCTGAAGGAGGTTACTGACGGTAAGATAGTGGTATGGGAGAGTGTGGCTTGACAGACCAGGATGGTAGTGTGTAAGATGCCTCTGGTGGTGGGGAGGAATATTAAGAAGACAAAGGCAAAGCAGAGAACCATGTGGTGGAAGCTGATTAAGGAAGAGTGTTGTGTGGCTTTTGGCGAAAAGTTGAAACAGGTTCTCGATGGACAGGAGGAGCTTCCAGAAGACTGGTCCACTACAGCCAAGGTGATCAGAGAGACAGGCAGGAGAGTACTTGGTGTATTTTCTGGTAGGAAAGGGGAGAAGGAAATTTGGTGGTGAAGTGGCAAAGTACAGGAAATCATACAAGGAAAGAGGCTAGCTAAAAAGAAGTGAGACACTGAGAGGATTGAGGAGAGGGCACAGGAATATCTGGCGTTGCGATGTAGGGTGAAGGTAGAGGTGGCAAAGGCCAAACGAGGCATATGATGACTTGTATGCCAGGTTGGACACTAAAGAAGGAGAAAATGATCCATACCGGTTTGCCATACAGAGGGGTAGAGGATGTGCAGCAGGTTAGGGTGATTAAGGCTAGAGATTGAAATGTTGACTGGTGCCAGTAGTGTGCTTGATAGATGGAAAGAATACTTTGAGGAGTTGATGAATAAGGAAAATGAGAGAGAAAGAAGAGTAGAAGAGGCAAGTGTGGTGGATTAGGAAGTAGCAATGATAAGTAAAGGGGAAGCTAGGCACTAAATGTGATGAAAAATGGAAAGGTAGGTGGTCCTGTGGAGGTATGGAAGCATCTAGGAGAGATGGCTGTGGAGGTTTTGACCAGCTTGTTCAACAGAATTGTCGCAGGTGAGAAGATGGAGGAAAAGTGTGCTGATGCCCATTTTTAAGAACAAGGGTGTTTTGCAGAGCTGTGGGAACTATAGAGGAATAAGGTTGATGAGCCACACAATGAAGTTATATGAAAGAGTAGTGGAGGCTCGACTGAGGACAGAAGTGAGTATTTGTGAGCAATAGTATGGTTTCATGCCTAGAAAGAGTACCAGAGATGCATTATTTGCCTCGAGAGTGTTGACAGAGAAGGTCAGAAGGAGCTACATTGTCTTTGTAGCTCTAGAGAAAGCCTATGACAAGAGTACCCAGAGAGGAACAGTGGTGAGGTGTGCTGTAGATGTGACAAAGGAGTTTAAGGTGTAGGTGGGACTGCATCAGGGATCAGACCTGAGCCCCTTCCTATTTGCAGTGGTGATGGATAGGCTGACAGATGAGGTTAGACTGGAATCCCCGTGGACCATTATGTTCGCAGATGACATTGTGATATGCAGTGAAAGCAGGGAGCAGGTGTAGGAACAGTAAAAAACGTGGAGGCATGCACTAGAAAGGAGAATGGTCTGACAGAATATATTTGCATAAATGAAAGGGGCAGAGGGGGGAGAGTGAGGCTACAGGGAGAAGAGAGAGCGAGGGTGGAGGATTTTAAAAGATTCAGCAGTCCAGAGCAATGGTGAGTGTGGTAAGGAAGTGACGGAAATGAAGATGTTGAGGTTCTCTCTCGGAGTGACCAGGTTGTATAGTATTAGAAATGAGTGAGGGAAGTCGAAGTGAGAGAAGACATGAGGGCAGCTGCTGTTAAAGAGGAGGATGCAGGAGATAAGCTTACATGGAAAAGGATGACACACTGTGGCGACCCCTAACGGGACAAGCTGAAAGGAAAAGAAGTCGTCCTGCTGTAGAACCAGTTGCCCTTAGGGGACAAACGATTTGTAAGATGTGTACAATTCTTTATTATGCTCTATCATTATATCAGTGGCATAGAAAAAAACCTAAACAGTACTATTGTTTATCTTGAAACTTTTTGGGAAAATATATTGTTCTTAAAAATTTGCTATTGTGGCAGGCCTAAACACATAATATATTGACAGAGATCAAGATCAAAGATCACAAAAATATTGTACAAACAGTATAAACGATTCAAGGTTAATAACTGTCATAAAAATCTACAATATAGTGGGACCGTGAAATAAGAACCGCGATTTAGCGCAGGATTACTGTATCTGTATTCTGTGATGCTAAATTGCAGGGACTCATTGTACAGGGCTAGGACTCATTGTTTCTATGACATGTGCATTCTGGGACTTACAGTCTCAAGCATAAAATGATCGGTGTTCTTTTTATGAAATGCAATGCAAAATTTTTTACGGTAGATATAACAGCTGAACACTTTCCCAAAAGTTCAACTTTAGTCTCGTCTGCCCAGAGAATACTTTTCCTCAAGTCTTGGGCATCAAGATGTTTCTTGGCAAATGTGAAACGAGCCTTTGCGTTCAGTGTTGGCACAGTTTCCTTGAAAAAGTAACTTAGTTACTTTACTGATTACTTGATTTCAAAAGTAACTAAGAAAAAAGTAACTTTTTAGTTACTTTCAGCAGCTGCCAAGTGGCAGGAATATCACTTATCCACAGTACAAAAAAGCATTAACTTAACCGTACCCATTGGTAATGTACGCCACACAAATTACATAATGATGTCATCAACATGAACCAATAACTTAAATATTAGTGTAGTTGAAGCCACATTAAATCAGCAACTTTGGGCAGACTTGACATGGCAACACAGAAACAGTAAGTACCTAAACAAGCACACCATTCTCAGTACACTTCTCTCAAGACTCTTAACTGATAAGATAGATGCCGATTGTGGTCCATGGAAGCGCGTGTGTGTTTGTGTGTGTATGTGCGTGCACGTAAATGTTAAAGTGGGTGCCGGTTTGATATTGGGGGCATACAAACACGCACACAAACCATTGCTCCTACCATAGTAATTTTGATCCGAAGAGCGAGAAAAGGTGACAAGATTACGCAACTGTTTAACTAGCAAAGCTGTGGGTGATTGACTGAGGGGAAAAGCGCTTACTTACACTAGCTCACAGTCCGGTCTACAGACAAACTTGAAACTTCTCACTTTTCATTGTAGATATCATTTAAGTATTGTAAGTCCTTCAGTGAGTCTGTCTTGAACCTCTATGACCGATTTGTGACCGCACACTCAGTATGAGTACGGCTCCAATTACCGGAGACAAATTCCTTGTGTGTTTTTTGGACATACTTGGCAAATAAAGATGATTCTGATGAATAATTAACCCACAATTCATTGCGCACTTAACACACCAGTAAAATTGTATTCTTAATGTGTAAATAAAAAAATAACAACAATAAAATACACTTTTTTACAAAGGAAAATAACAAAAATAGTGTGGTGATAGTGAAATCGTGCATTTCTTTGCACTTTTATGGTGTATCAACAATCACCTCCCAATCGCTTTCTTCCTTCCGCTTATTGAGAAATCAGCGGTCTCCATTCATGGTTAAATGCCATTGAATAGCTGGACTGCGTTTTTTTCAAGTCACCCGCCCCAAATCAGTACTTGGTCAGAGACATTGATGACTCAAAAGTAACTATTGCTGGTTTGAAAAAGTAACTGTAGTCTGATTACAGTCCTGGGGAAAGTAACGCGTTACTTTGCTCGTTACTCAAAATGGCGGAATTTGGGAGTTTCGGCATCTCTGTTTGTGTTCTTTTTTTCTCCGCAGTATTTTTTGCCTTTCCAAACAACTCCGTTAACTCATGGTTTAACCATTGGGGGTAATTACTTATTTACATAAGCCCAGTAAGTTGGGGATTTTTTTATATCCTTAATAATTCAAATCATCATTTAGAATCTCAATTTAGTGTTTATTTGGGTTATCTTTGCGAGATAAAATTGCTTGATGGTTTGAAACATTTCAGTGATAAATGCACAAAATAAAAAATCAGAACTCAGGAAGGGGGCAAATACTTTTTCAAAGCACTGATCACGGTACGGTTTTTCAGTTGCAACGTTTGCATTGATGGGGTGTATTTTAGGTTACTGTGCAGTTGCATTAGCAAATAGCAAATTCCTCATTCCTGTCAGATTTTTAATCAACTTTTGGAAGAGTTCGTTATTCAGACAATGATTTGATGTTTTTGTGCCATGACCCGCATTTGAATAGTGAATTAAATTGCCTCACTTGAACCATGCAGTGTAAATGGAGCCTGAGTTTGGGTTAGGTTCATGCTTTAAAAGTGAGACAGGTTTCCCAAAGTTAAGTCTGGTCCACTGGGTGATGGGAAGCATTTAGGAAAAAACAGCTCAGGCTTTGAAATTGTGTTGATACTGTTGTGTTGACCATGTGTGACTGTTTTGTCAGACTGAACTTCTTGCAAGCTGCGCCTCTGACAGAAGCATCGTACTGTATGACATGAGAGAAGCAGCTCCGCTTAAAAAAGTAGTGACACCCTCCCTAGCTGCAGTTTTCAATCTTTTTTTGCCCTCTGCAAGAGTATTTTAGCTATTTTGTTGTCCTTAGGTTATCATGACGATGAGGAGCAACACATTGTGTTGGAATCCAATGGAGGCTTATTACTTCACATCTTGTAATGAAGACTATAAGTAAGTGAACAGATAAGACCATTGGAGAATTCACACACTATTGTTCTTTGACACAATGTTTTGACGTGTTTCTTATTCCAAGTAAATTATGTCCTTGTGTCCCTGTCTCGGCAGTCTTTACACATATGACATGAGACGCTTGAACCAGCCGGTCACTGTACACACTGACCACGTGTCTGCAGTGCTGGATGTTGACTATTCCCCCACTGGCAGAGAGTTTGTGTCTGCCAGTTTTGACAAGACCATCCGCATCTTCCGCAAGGGTGCTGGCCGTAGTAGGTCAGTATCAGCCTGCATTAATTTCATGTAACATAACTTCAAATTGAGATTTAAAGATAAAGAAACTTATAGAAAAAAATAATTTATCAAATATATGTTGAGATGCACCTGAGCTCAAACTGTTGACCAGTAGAAGTCAAAATCACAGATTTGATGAAAAGTCTATGTGGGTTTAACTGCTTTATTTGCTCATTGACTTTATTTGCACCTGTGTTAACTTGTCCTTCTCCAACAAGGGAGGTCTACCACACCAAACGCATGCAGCATGTCATCTGCGTAAAGTGGTCAGCCGATAACCGCTACATTCTGAGTGGGTCAGACGAAATGAATATCCGTCTCTGGAAAGCGAATGCTTCAGAGAAATTAGGAGTGGTAAGTGTACCATGTTTTATCCTTGTCCACTGTAGTAACAATGAGAACAAGAACATCACCAATACGGCTTTTTCACTTAGGTGAAAGTTGGGACATATGCTCAAGAAAGTACACTACACACTTTTATACTAAGCAGTTCAATCTTCCTCATATGTCAGATATGTGCCACAACCTTCTGATTTATTACCTGACTCATTAGATGGTTGCTTTTGACGGCACACCCACCTTGTCTTTGTCAGGAGATGCCAAACATTCTGATTTAGGGCAGAATCACTCTCATTAAGTGAAATGTACCAGCAGGAGGAAGCCCAAAAGCAAGTCACTCACTTGTGCAGTTCCTTGACAAAATATTAAAGAATAATGTAACTTCAGGAGTTGCGTTTTTTTTTTTTAAACAAATTTACCCAGTTAGATAGTGCAGTCTGTTATCATAGAAGTTCCATAGTTTTGTTGTGCTCAACTGTTGAAAAAAAGCTCCTTTAATCCCCGTTAAAGTGTTCTAATGTTCCAAATATCAGTTATGGCTGTATAATAATGATCAGTGGCGTCTTGCCCCCATTTCAAGCAGCCATCTTTCATTCCAAATCAGAGTCACTTCTGCTTATTCTCTTTATCTTGCTTCCGTTTGGAAAATTGCCTCACTTGGCAGTTGTTTTACTGTTGCTGTGTAAGAGAAGATTTATCCGCGAGTATTGCACTTAAAGAGATCAGACGGAGCCTGCTCCTATCAGCAGTTTAAATCAGCCAATCACTTAAACCGGACCGCTCGCAACATAATGATGCATTAACAATCATTGGACTAAGGGCGTCGTTCATTATAAAGAAATACTGAAATGCTGAATCAAGTCATCACAGATTACTTCTTTTAGTTGCTACATTTCACTTTTTTGTTTGAAAACTTTATTTAGCATTCAATGCTGTGCAATGTAAGTATGCTCATAAACAAATGGGTAGAATGGATTTCCTTTAGATATAGTACATGACTGAAAATGATAAAGCCCACGAATAATCTTTGAATAATTAGGACTGACGAATGCGAATATGCCAACTGGCCTAATGATGTTACATTCTGTGGAGGAAAAACATGAGGTGGTGGTCATTGGTGAGAGGACTTTAATTCAATGATTTCTTAAGGTATGTCCACGTACTTTTAATATGGTACAACTCACAAGCAGGCAACAAAATGTTATGTAGCCTAGCAAGCTAGTGCTAGCACTAACAGTTATACATAAACATGCCTGGCGTTTTGTTGAATAATGCTCTAAAGCTTTGGTAAACATTGTTTTATGCGTTAAATAAATGATGATCACGGCGTGCAAGTACGTTGGCAACGGGAGGCATTGCGCTGGTCAAAATATGAAATCCTATTGGTCAACGTCAAGGTGCGTTGTCGGAAAGTTGACGTTGGTATGTCACACTACATGGAAGATATAAAAAAATTCAAAAATGCTAGACTTTTCATTTTGGCGTCATAGGGCTGTTGTCGAGGCAGATCGTTGGTCGTGGATTATCTCAGACTACAAGAAGTTTTGTTGTTCCGGACAAAATATGTCGGGCCCGATCTGGGAAATCGGCTGCGATTGCTAATCGGGCCAATATCGTGGCTAAAATCGTGTACTCTGATCTAGGCATAAATTAGCCAAAATATGAAAAACACATATTAACAACATTTGGCCAGATGCCAAAGCATTAAGATGCCAAACCATTAAGACACACCCCTAAATCAATTAGTAAATTATTAAGGGGTTTAGCTCAGAGCAAGTTCCCCTTGAATCTGAATTCTTCATTTACCAAGGCATTTTGGAAAAATCTATGCTTCCCATTTTTGAAGGAAACTTTTGTGCTACAGCATGAATCTGCCCCTGTGCATTTCTGTATACTATAGTTCAGAATCTTATTGCTCAGTGACCAAAATGTTGCCTATTTTATTTAGTCTGTGGTACTCACTGCCTGTGCCGGCATGTGCCCAATTACTAGTGATATCACTCTTCATGACTTCTTAAATAGTTGTTCATCACCTGACTGAATATGATTGTCTTATATACAAATCCTACCACTGTGCGTTAGTGAGATTCTAACCGACTAAATAAAGAATTAATGAAGTCGAGAAGGATCAGCATATCACAGTTCTTACAAACTAAATATATACAAATCATTGCTTTTAATTAGAATAAAAGCTTAAGGATGGCAGCCTTGGCCAATAGAAGTGGTGTACAACTGCACTGCTAGAGTTTGGTTACCATATAATCAAAATATTGCCTACAGCTCTCAGGATGATGAAGTACTGTACAGTTCTACACTACTACAAACTACGGCCACAATAATAAACCTGTTGCTTTAATAATACCTCCCCCACCGTGTCAATCTAAACTCCTCTTTACTGCATCCTGTTTGATTGTACAAATGGTCAGTAATGTTGTGGGTCTTTGTCGAGCTCATAAATTGTTCTGCAACAAAACGGGTAACATGACACTCTATTAAGCCAAGACTGCTCGAGAATTGCTGAAATGCTTTTGATGCACAAATAAAAATTATGCTAGTACATTGACATTGTATATTAAGATTTTGCAGTCTCTCTGGCCATTCTAGTCATGCACAAACATGTCCATTGTTTACAGGTCTCCAAACCTACATTTTATTGCAATTTCATTTTCTTTCAGTTGTCTTATATTTGCCGTTCTACTTTCATAGGTCACTCACTGGGTTTTATTTTTCCTCGCTTGGTACTGTATAAACCCTGTATCTTTGTGCTGTGCCTCTAATCCAACATAACAGTCTCCCACGTTTTGTAGCTCGCACCCCGAGAGAGGGAGGCCACCAACTACCGACATAAACTGAGAGAGAAGTTCAAGCACTTCCCACAGATCAGGCGCATCGCTCAGCATCGACATCTCCCCAAGGCCCTTTACCACCAGTCTATGGAGCTAAGGACAATGAAGGAGGCTTGCCGCAGAAAGTGAGTTTTTATTTCAGTTCTGGTTTCATATTGATTTTTGCAGGATAGCCATGATGTCCACTTGTGTGGCTTATGGTGCCTTGGGCTGATGCCAGGTTATGCCTTTTGTTGTCTCACCCACCTCATGGAAAATCCCCCCGTGATATGTTCTCATACATACTAATTTACTGTTTGGATGGGGAATTAATTGTTCCACTTCACCCTTCAAGCCATAGCATACTGTACAGTTTTTTTTTTTTTTTTTTTTTTAAACCAACAGTTTCCTCCGAGAACAGATTTGTGTGTAGATTTACTTTGTATGGTTTGTGATATTTTGAAAGAACATTAGTGTAGTTGTCAGTAAGTTAGGTGTTTGAGCAATGTCTTCTCTCCCTTTTTCCTGTTTATGCACCTCCTAATCTTCCATCCCTTACAGTATATTGTCACCATCAGGTTTTTCTCATCATCTTTCATCCTTGTCTTTCAGGGAGAAGAACGTTCGCACGCACAGCAAACCAGGAAGTGTGCCTGTCTTATCTGAGAAAGAGAAGCATGTTGTGTCTGTGGTCAAATAAAAAAAGAGAATTAATACACAACACTCTGGAGATTCATCACACATATACAGGGTTTGATCAGACTGCTCTTGCTTTCCAATCTTGCAATTACCTTCTCACTGAGCATGTTTTTACAAGTCAAAGCATTCATCTTGCACCTTTCAAATCGTATTTGATTATGCATTTTCAGAAGTGACGTTGAATTGTTCCTTTAAAGCAGTGATTCCCAACCAGGGTGCCATGACACACTACTAGTCTGCTGTGAGAGATCATGAGGGGTGCTGTGGAAAATTATCTTCTTTCACCCAAGTTGTCTGAAAATAATTATTTATTAATTACACATTTGTAATTGTTCATCTCTATACGACAGGCAGAACAATTTTCCATTACATGGCAGAAGGTACCACCTTTTGCCATTCATGGCAGAATAACTCATTGCTTCATGCGAGTATCTCAACTTTGTGTTCAGTTCAGTTTATACTCCTAGAGACATTATTGTTTGGTGGTGTTCCCTGAGATTTTTCTGTCAAATGGTTACCTTGACTCAAAATATGTTGGGACACATTGCTTTAAAGCAATCACAATCTCTATACTGTCAATGTCAACCAATGGATGTAAGTAGAGAATCACCAATTCCTTGAGACTCAATCCATTTTCCACAGCGCTTGTTCTCATTTGGGGTGGGAGGTGAGCTGAAGACCTGTTTGTCTAAATTAAACAAAAATAAAGAAAATCCCACAATTACTTTGTTTCCCTTAATTAGGTTCACAAATCTTTCTGCTGTTGCACGATGGTTTGAAGGTCCCCATGTGTAACACGCATAATTTAACTTCCACTATGCTTTATGAGGTTTGTAATGCAACCATATTTTGTCTGGTCTGTTCTCTTGAAATGGTTTAGAAATCCCTAAATTGGTGAAAGGAAAATCATGTAAAATTAATTCAAAATCTGTACTTTTATTATTTCCTGGTGTGTGTATGTATATACAGTGCTGTGATTGTGTATTGGGCCCCCGTCTCAAATTCTTATATTTTTTGCATAGTTTCACCAATTTAAGATCATCAAAACAACAATCATAACTGGTTGGGCCATTCTCAGTAGCAACAACTGAAATCAAATGTTTTCTTTAACTAGCAAAGAGTCATTCACATATCTGGAGATATGTTGGCCCACTCTTCCTTGTAGAATTGTTTGAATTGAGCAAGAGGGTTTTCGAGCATGAAAGGCCTTTTTAAGGTCATGTCACTGCATTTCTATCAGATTCAGACTTTGACGAGGCCACTCCAAAATCTCAATTTTGTGTTTTTAAGCCATGCAGAAGTTGACTTCCAGTTGTGTTTTGGATCATTATCCTGCTTCAGAACCCATTTGTGCTTCCGCTTGAGGTCACAAACTGGTGGAGGAACATTCTCCTTCAGGATTTTCTGTTAAAGAGCAGAATTCATGGTTCCATCAATCAGAACAAGTTGTCCAGGACCTGAAGGAGCAATGCAGCCCAAAGACCATCAGAATATCACCACCACGTTTGACTGTTGCAATTATTTTCTTTTTCTGAAATGCTGTGCTTCATTTACGCCAGATGTAACGAGACACACACCTTCCAAAAAGCTCAACTTTCATCTCGTTCATATAATATTCTAGGGCTTGATTGAACAGGTCTGGAGGTGATCAGGCTTCGGTGTGATCAGTGAAAATTAACCAAAAATTGTGATTAGCCACAATTAAATCCTGATTTAACATGGTGGGTCTTTTTAACACAGAGCCAGGTAACTTTTTTTTCTTAATAAATGAAATCACCATTTAAAAACAGCAGTTTTAGTTCACCTTTTTTTTTTTTTTTTTAATGTACATTTATTTGATGATCTTAAACATTAGTGGGGAAACTGCAAAAATATAAGAATTTGAGAACAGAGCCAGTAATTTTTCACAGCACTGTAATGTTTTCTCCCATGTTTTATTTAAATGTCATGAGCCAACCTGTCAGTGTTTGATTTCAATCACTTCAGCTACCTGTTGTTTGACTTTGTACTAATTTACTTACAGCCCTTGTGATGTATATCCTCTTAAAGCTGTCGTTTAAATCCCATCAGCACCTCTACCTGAGCACAGCTG
This sequence comes from Phyllopteryx taeniolatus, assembly GCF_024500385.1. NCBI lineage: Eukaryota > Metazoa > Chordata > Actinopteri > Syngnathiformes > Syngnathidae > Phyllopteryx > Phyllopteryx taeniolatus. The sequence continues at coordinate 4,551,758 of NC_084507.1, read as the reverse complement.
AGGCCAGAGTGATTAACTTCGTACCTGCAGTTATGTGGTTTAAACAAAACAAAACAAAAAACTATTGGTAATAAAACAAGGAATTGAAATAAAAATCTACATCCTTGTTAAAATTCATGTGGAGACGTTATATTTATATTACATGTACAATGTACTGTACATAGCTACTAGATGTATGTGCGTTTACGCCACTTGTCATAATCATGCCGCTAAAATAAAGCTTTATCATGCTCCAACTGCAATCCCCACACTGGCGCCGTTCCGTGTTTCCCGTGCTGCTTTACGCCTGCTGTCAATGAACATCCAAGCGTCCTCCGTTTGATTCTTCTACGTGGTCCCGTCGCCCCGCCTCTTTTGCCCTCCGCCTCCCATCTCTCTCCCCTCTTCATCCCTCTCTCATTGCATCCATTTTTTGTGCATTCACGAAATCTCCATGTATTACCAACCTGGATGAAAACAAGCCAAATAGTGACAGAGGAGGCAGTAGGACCCCAAAAGCAAATGCGGACGGACCTAACGTAATTTATTCTAACATGCGAGTGAAACCTTTCTGAGGGATGGCAGCGATGGGTTAGACAGGATTTAACATGACTGCAAAATAAAAGGCAAGACATGCGTTCATTTTCACGTTTCGTTTCAACTTTTGTGCCACCCCGTGAACGGATGGCTATTTGGATCACTACATGGAGGCTTCAGCCTGCAGCGTTCGCTTCTATTCAAAGCATCCATTTCTAATCCTGAGTGCTTTCTCGAGAGCACTAATGTTTATGTGTTGAATTCAACCTGCAATATCTAAAATGCAACCAATCCTCCGCCTTAAGCCTCGACTCACATCACACGAGGCCACCGAAACCCCATCAGGAGCTTTTATTCTAAACAGTTCATATTTTGACTTTTAATTCTGCAGCACACCATTATGTGCATGAGCCGTCGTGTTATCTGTTAGCCTCGACAGGCTCCAACTGAATATTTAGAATTGGTTCACGACACGAAATATAATCGTTATTTAAAAGAAAAAAAAAGAAAAAAGCTTCTGTTTGATGGTAATTCTTTTCTGGTGTTTGTAGCCGCTGTGAGTAAAAGATGTCCGCGCCACAAGGGCCCAGGGGCGGTCCTGGCCCTGCTGCCTCAGCGGCCGGCGCCATGCCGGAGATGCCGGACCTCAGCCACCTCACCGAGGAGGAGAGGAAGATCATCCTCGGTGTCATGGACCGACAAAAGAAGGAGGAGGCGAAGGAACAGTCCATGTTAAAGTAAGGAAATTGCCCTTCAGTGTCATTTATTCGCATTGCTGCTGTGGGTGCTAGCTATAGTTTGTTGGTGTGTCGTGGGTCATGTTGCCTCTTGACATCCAAGCCACGGCGGAAATAGTCGACGTGTGCTCGGCATTTTCCTCAACAGTTCTTCCCTCATTATTTAAAGAAATAAAATAAAATGAAATGCTATGACACTATGATGGGTTGGGTGAGCGGCGGCAACGGGCGCCATTTTCACGTCAAAACAGGCCAAGTTGCTTCACCTTTACCCGTCACGTCATTGGCATTACACAATATGTCACTGGAAAGATCATTTAAGGTGTCCTCTGTGGCGGCCAGGCACGCGTGTATGAGAGCACAGACAGACACTCCTCCGGTGCACAGATGTCGCTTAGAGCCTTTCAGCACCAGGCGCTGTCCGTTGACGGCTCGTAGTATTTTGTTCTTTCTAAAAAAAATAAAAAAATTTTTTAAGGTGGACCAGGAGGATTTCCGTCATTGATTCGGTTAACCTTTACATGGGAGCCATATGTCTGCTTTATAGTGGGATATTGTCTATTATTGATCTGGTCTAGGTTATAAAAACATGCAGCTGATGCATTGTTAAACAAAATTAAAACAAATAAAAACAAATAAAAGAAAAGAATAATGCGGGATATTGCGGTTTTAAATGTTCCATCCGGTTGTTTTTTTTTCTTTTAGTTTTCCTTCTTAATATGATCTGAGTCCCAGTTTATGGTATTACTTTTACTGTGCTCATAAGTAAAAACACCTCTGAATGCTATGTGAGATGCAGTTCAAGAGTTATATCAAAAGTCTACATGTACAAAGAAAATACTAGTCAGATTTGACTGGTTGCGTTGTTAAATTAGCAATATGTTTATTTTTATCATGGCTATTTGCACTGCATCATATTGTGTGATGTTTCCTTATACTACTGTATAAGGTGATCATAATATAAGAAACAACGCTGAGTATGATGCAGTGCAGCTCTCCACAGTTGTGATCTGTAACCACACTAATCTGCAGTGTTGGGAAGATTACTTTGGAAATGTAGTTCGTTAAAATTAACGTTAAAGTTACCCTGTTGAAAATGAAATAGTAGTGTAACTATTTCAATGACTTTCTCCAAATAATATAAGTGATTACATTTTATGGCATTTTGATTACTTATTTTTAATTTAGAAAAATGCATTAACAGGATCCTTGGATGTATCCTCTAGTTAGTTTGGAATTTACCACACATTTGGTCTTCCAAAAAATAGTAAAATAATAAGAAAACAAGTTGAAATATAAATACGTACATAATAAAAAAAAAAGGTTTGTTGCATTATGTGTATACTATGTGGAAAACCACCATACCATACCATGTTGCTCTAATGTGCACAATTTAGACAATATCATATCATATGACGACCCTAGTGAGGATAAGCGGTACAGAAGATGGATGGATGACAACCCAGATACATAAAAACTCCAAAATTGTGAAGACAAAAAGGTTTAAAAGTTTTTTCGTGTTCAAAAGTTTAACTGTAAGTCAAACCTTTTCAAAATTTAAGACAAACTAATATATTGTACCACAAGGTGGCGCTTCGAGGTCATGTTTGGAAAAATATGTCCTGTTTGGGCAAGGTTGACGACTTGTTAGCACATCTGCCTCACAGTTTTGAGGACCGGGGTTCACATCCTCACAGTTCTGAGGACCGAGTTTGCATATTCTCCCCGTGCCTGTGTGGGTTTTCTCCGGGCACTCCGGTTTCCTCCCACATCCCAAAAACATGCATGGTAGGTTAATTGAAGACCCTAAATTGCCCATAGGTGTGAACGTGAGTGCGAATGGTTGTTTGTTTCTATGTGCTCTGTGATTGGCTGGCAACCAGTTCAGGGTGTACCCCGCCTCCTGCCCGATGATAGCTGGGATAGCCTCCAGCACCCCCGCGACCCTTCTGAGGATAAGCGGCTCAGAAAATGGATGGATGGATGGATGGATGTTGTGTTTCCAAGAGCAACTGTAATTTAATAATATATTTTCTCACAGTAATGTAATGATTACAATTACCATAATTTATCATGTATAATGCGACCCCGGCGGCACGGTGTGCGACTGGTTAGCACATCTGCCTCACAGTTCTGAGGACTGGGGTTCAAATCCCGGCCCCGCCTGTGTGGAGTTTGCATGTTCTCCCCGTGCCTTCTCCGGGCACTCTGGTTTCCTCCCACATCCCAAAAACATGCATGGTAGGTTGATTGAAGAGTCTAAATTGCCCGTAGGTGTGAATGTGAGTGCGAATGGTTGTTTGTTTCTATGTGCCATGCGATTGGCTGGCGAGCAGTGTACCCCGCCTCTCGGCCGAAGATAGCCGGAATAGGCTCCAGCACGCCGCGACCCTAGGGAGGATAAGTGGTTCGGGAAATGAATGAATGAATAATGCGCACCCATGTATAACATGCACCCCTAAAGTTGATCTCTAAATTCTGGAAAACCCTTCTATCTATGTATAATGCATTTTTACAATGCATGATTTTGTTTCTACCCATATGATCAAAACATGTATTATCTGTATTTTGTGTTTTTTTTCCAAATAATTATTCTGAAGTTAAGCACTTTATTTAAAGACATAATACTTTCTTTGTATTTACTTGCTCTTATTTTGAAATTCACAGCCCTACTTTTATGATAAAACACACAGTTGTGCTCATATGTTTGATTACCCAGGCAGAATTTGTAAGATGTGTACACTTAAAAAAACATAACCATAAAGAAATTAATGAAGGTTGTTGTTCAGTCATCAGTCGTGTTTAAAAAAACAAAAACAAAGCAATATTTCACAAATTTTGCCAGGGTATGTAAACTTATGAGCCCAACTTTACATATTATGCAGTCATACATACCCCTGTCATATTGGAATGAAAGTGTATGCTATACCTTTTTCATAGCCTCTAGGTGGTACTGGCATATTAGAATGAAAGGGTGTACTTTTCTCATAACTTCTAGGTGGCAGTGACATATTGAAATGAACATGTACCGCTTTTTCATAACCTCTAGATGGCGGCATACATTTATAAAATGGGAACGTTCCCCCCCCCCCCCATTTCCCCCTATACCTATGTATAATGCGCACCACTGATTTTTTTTACATTTTTTAGGGGCGGGGGAAATGTGCATTATACAACGTACACGAGAAATTACGGTACATAAATTTTGTAATTAAATTGCATCATCTAGTTATATGTAATTAATTACTCCTCAACACTGCACATAAGTACATTGTTAAAGTAATACTGCTATGACAGTGTATAATCATTTCAAAGGCAGCATTTTGATACAGCTCTTGTACAAGTTCTTGGACTGTGCAGGTGTACCTAATGAAATATCCAGTGAGAGGACTTTGTCTCTGATAACCAAATGAGTATAACTGCCCCATAGTGGCTTGGCTCACCTGTGCTCTATTCCTGTTTGCTTCAACGCTTGCCCAGAGACTTTAGTGTAAGCTTTTATGATGCATTAGAGCTGTTGTTTTCCATCACCAGGTAAATATTTGCACTAAGGCAGCTTTCGTAATGGAAAGAAAGTCATGCAATCCGTACCTAGCGCAACTGCATGAGAAACATGACTCATCTACTCCAAGATAGAGCTACCTCAGCTGCTGTGCTGTGTACTGTGTGAATCACACAGTTTTTTTTTCTGGCCTCCCACCCACCCTTTGTTGTTATCGTTGTCATCTCTCCATTACAGTAAACCCCCACTAATTGAGTGTTTGCCACGTTTACCTTTCTCTGACGTAAAATGGATTAGTTTTTGTTGCTCAAGGTTTGATCAAGCTTTCTCATTAATGAGTGTCTCAGTATAATGTCAGGTAACACTAGAATTATGTGACTGGTGTAGTTTAACTCCTGCATACTACTGCTAATACTACACTGCAGATACATACCTCCTGATAAAAGATATCAGGTAATCATTAAGAGTTCACCTGCTGTTTTGGTTTGTGGCAAGACACAGTTCTCATAGTCAAATCTTTTTTTTCATTTAGTGTGTCATTCAGTCAGACCTAGTCAGTCGGTCTAGTTGCATTGTCTAAATGGACAAGTGGAGTCATCGTGAGTCATCAAATAAGTAAATAACCATTTTCTTTACCCATGAATCACACTCGCATGGATTAATGCATATATTAAGGCAACATTCATATGCTCATATGCTCGAGCTGCAACCGATTAGCTTGTCTTTGAATGATTCGTTGCATTGCTAGCGGTTTCCAAATCAAACACCGACGCTACTGTGTAGCCAACTGTTATAGCTTGTGCATCTGCACAGTCACGGTCCAATCCCACAGCAGCTTGGTTGGTATTTCAAGAAAGTAGCAGTTTGAACATCCAAGTGTGTAATCAACAGAGGAAATCCTGGGAGGATGAAGGGATGGAGGACAGAGAGCAAAGCCTTCAGCTGCAGGGCTGAGTTGCATGAATCTGCTAGGTTCTTACTTCTGAGCAGACCTGTGTATGAGCATGTCCAAAGAGGGATGCAGCCATGCAGATACCTTTTGTAGAACGCGCTACTCATACAAACGTGAACAAAGCAATTATGAAGCGTGGCTCGAGTAGTGTTTGCACCATTAAATCTTCTGAAGCTATCAGCTAGCTCGGCGTTCCATGCATCAGTGCATCTCTGAGAAAACGGTTATGATGGCCATGGGACCCCCATCCCCCACCCATCCAGATCTGGTTTGTAATGGAAGCAAGCATCATCTGCCTGTGATGGGGTGACCCACAGAATGCCACGGGCTCCACTTCTTCTTTCTTTCTCTAACCTATAGGTACTTACTGTTTCTGCTTGGTGGCTAAGAACAAAGGGAGAGACAGTTTGGCTAGTTTCCTGCTTTACCTCCCTATCATATCACTTCCACTATTTACCTTTCTCTCTATAGTGTTACATTAGCTGTGGTTTATCCTCTGAGCCAATCATAAATAAGCTCACTTATCCACCACATATTGTTAGAATGTATTGTAACAAGATTCTCTTAGCTGCATAACTAAAAAAAAAAGAAAAAAAGAGAGAAATAATCTGTCACATTTAATATTTTAGCCTTGATTCAATCAAAATGATTAATTTGGTATATCCTGAAAGTTTAACCTGATTTTTTAAAATTTCATGTGAACCATGTTTGAATGTTGCCACAAACATTACCTGTGTCAGTCAAAATGTTAGCTCATCTAACTTAATTCAGTTTAGAAACACAGCAGCGCGTTTCAGTGCTCATACACATTCACAAACTCATACGAGTACAAGCTTCACACAAGGCACAGGCTATTACCGTTTTTATTTAACAATGTTTTATGGCATCTTTCTGGTGTATCTGAGAGAAATACATACGTTTAAGCAGCAGCTCCTTCTGTCCCCAGTGTTGGTAGGCTACCGTTGTATACCTGGCCTGCACTCTCTGGACAATAGTGTGCCGGATTTGATGGCTAAATATAATGTCCAGTCAAAGACAGATAATGTTTAACCTTGGCGATCCGATCCCTGGCTACAGAAGCTGGCTCTAGGGACTTGGAACGTCACCTCTCTGGCAGGGAAGGAGCCCGAGCTGGTGTGCGAGGTCGAGAACTTCTGACTCGACATAGTCGGGCTTGCCTCTACACACAGCTTAGCTTGGGCTCTGGTACCAGTCCTCTCAAGAGGAGTGGACTCTGTTCCACTCTGGAGTTGCCCACGGTGAGAGGCGCCGAGCAGGGGTGGGTATACTTATGGCTCCCCGGCTTTGCACCTGTATATTGGGGTTCACCCCCAGTGGGTGAGAGGGTAGCCTCCCTCCGCCTTCAGGTGGGGGGATGGGTCCTAACTGTTGTTTGTGACTATGCACCAAGCAGCAGTTCAGAGTACCCAACCTTTTTAGAGTTCTTGGAGGGGGTGCTGGAGAGTGCTCCCGCTGCGGACGTCATTTTGCTGGGTGACTTCAATCCTCACGTGGACAATGACAGTGAGACCTGGAAGGACGTGATTTGAAGGAACGGCCCCCCCGATCAGAACCCGAGTGGTGTTCTGTTATTGGACTTCTGTGCTCATCACGGATTGTCTATAACGAACACCATGTTCAAGGATAAGGTTGTCCATATGTGCACTTGGCACCAGGACACCCAAGGGCACAGTTCGATCATCGACTTGGTGGTCATGTCATCGGACTTTTGGCCGCAGGTCTTGGACACTCGAGTGAAGAGAGGGGCGTAAGTGTCAACTGATCACCATCTGGTGGTGTTTTGGCTCCGATGGTGGGGGAAGATGCCGATCCGACCTGGCAGGCCCAAACATATCGTGGGGGTCTGCTGGGAACGTCTGGCAGAATCCTCTGTCCGAAGGCGTTTCAACTTCCACCTCCGGCAGAACTTCACCGACGTCCCGGGGGAGGCGGGGGACATTGAGTCCGAGTGGACCATGTTCCATGCCTCCATTGTTGATGGAGCGGTGGGGATGAAAATCAGCACCTCCAAGTCTGAGACCATGGTCCTCCGTTGGAAAAGGGTGGAGTGCTCTCTCCAGGATGGAAATGAGATCCTGCCCCCAGTGGAGGACTTCAAGTATCTCGGGGTCTTGTTCATGAGTGAGGGAAGAATAGAACGGGAGATTGACAGGCGGACCAGGGCAGCATCTGCAGTGATGTCCGTTGTGGTGAAGGAGCTAAGCCGAAAGGAGAAGCTCTCAATTTACCGGACGATCTACGTTCCTACCCTCAACTATGGTCACGAGTTGTGGGTCATGAACGAAAGAACAAGATCCCGGATACAAGCGATCGAAATGAGTTTCCTCCGCAGGGTGTCTGCACTCTCCCTTAGTGGTAGGGTGAGAAGCTCGGTCATCTGGGAGGTGCTCAGAGTCGAGCCCCTGCTCCTTCGGATTGAGAAGAGCCAAATGAGGTGGGTGGGGCATCTGATTAGGATGCCTCCTGGACGCCTCCTTGGTGAGGTGTTCTGGGCATATCCTACCGGAAGGAGACCCCAGAGACGACCAAGGACACGCTGGAGAGACTATGTTGCTCGGCTGCCCTGGGAACGCCTCGGGATCCCCTTGGAAAAGCTGGATAAGGTGGCTGGTGAGAGGGAAGTCTGGGCTTCCCTGCTAAATGTACTGCCCTCATGACCCGGCCTTGGATAAGCGCAAGAAAATGGATGGATGGATGGAAACGAACAAACTAATATTTTTTTTTATCAATTTGACTAAAAAAATAAATTAAAAAAAATGACTGTTTTGTTATACTTTTTTCAGTGTGCCCGCTTCCTGCTGTTCAACGATCATAGGGATTCAAATTATTTGCTCAGGGACCTCCTTTGAGGTGTTAATTATTATGGCTGTCTTATAGGAGGGAATCCCTCTGAGATGCATCTATTTTAGGGCTCTGAGGTGTCGCATATTCTGTCACCGAGTTGCATGGTCTTCCTCAGTCTCATTTGTCTCAAGAGACACACGGATGAGAAGTTATGTTTAGGGATCCAAATCAAACATTGGAGAGATTAACGTGTCATATTTAATCTTGTTTTTCCTCTTACTTCATCATAATCATTAGGACGTCTGTTATCGATTAAATAAAAACCCAGTGTACTTGTACCATAAAATACTGAGAATTTCTCAGCTAGCCGCTGTATCCTACCATTCAAATTATGCAATTTCATCAGCATTCCATTTGTGAACATTCTCTATTGAATATGGCTGACGGACATGCCTGTGTTTCACGCAATCAAAACCAGGATATCACAGTATGAAGAGACGACCTCCACTGAGTTTTCATGTCAAAATATAAAATCAGCTGCTTTCATATGAACTCTAGATGTCCCTTATCATATTTCCAAATTCTCATGTAAACACATTGTGAAATATGTAAGGGGTTGTTGTTTGAAAGTGTGTTCACCATGGAGAGCCTAGAATTAGCTTTGATTTATCATATCCTATTTCCTTTTTCTGTATACCCCTCTATAACTCAACCACACTCGTATACTCACTCATCTGATCGTACTAAAGAGTTTGGTGTACCACCCAGAAGTGTCAAAACTACTGATATTCTGGTATACTTACCAGTAAGTAAAAGTACTGATACTACTCTGGTAAAAGTAAAAGTACTGAACCCATCCCCTTTTTCTTAAGTAAAAGTACAAAAGCACACACTTATAAATGTACTTAAGTAAAAAAATAATAAAATAAAAAGTCAATTGATATTTTCAAGCCCAATAATAAAATACATTCAGAGAGATTTTTGTAAATATGTATTTTTGTATCTCTTGATGATTGGCATGCTTTCTCTGGGGACAACAATTGACAAAATAAGAACAGGTAAGCTTGTATTTTAAAGTTGAATAAAAAATGAAGTTATATATAACATCCATCCATCCATTTTCTGAGCCGCTTCTCCTCACGAGGGTCGCGGGCGTGCTGGAGCTTATCCCAGCTATCATCGGGCAGGAGGCGGGGTACACCTTGAACTGGTTGCCAGCCAATCGCTGGGCACATACAAACAAACAACGCAGATGCTCCGAAAGTCTGGCAAACAGAGACACCCACAAGACGTCTGTGACAGGGTCGTATGTGAGAGAAAAATGGCTGCGTGACGATGCCAGCCATTTGAAGATACCCGTTTTATAGGAATTGAGGTCTATTTAAAAACAAACAAAGAAACAAAAAACGTTGGCACTGGTTGGCTGTTTTCCCAATCGCCACCCCGCCGCTGTAGTTTACGCTGTATTATCGCAAACCTTAGAATGTTTGAAAGTAACGACCTCAGTCTTAAAACGTAACGTAACGTAAAACGTAAGAAAGTACAGATATTTGTTTTAAAAAGTAAGGATTAAAAATAAAAAGTCGCCAGAAAAATAAATACTTAAGTAAAAATAGCTGAAAAGTTACTTGAGTACAGTAATAAAGTACTTTTATTTCATTACTTGACACCTGTGCTACCAGCTGTGGTCAGAGCGAGACAGAAGCTCTATGTTCCCTTGAGACTGCTACACATGCACACCATACATCTCAGAGGAGCAGTGCTAAAGGGATAAGCACTAACATCCACATACAGTGTCGCTGGCACTGGGTGGAATCCCTGTATTCCAAAATCATTACTTTTCAGGAAATCCAAAAAATGGCATGTTTGTTGAAGCATTAATATTGCATCTTCAAAGAGAGCAAGTTATTTTCAACACTTTAGCGTGGTCGATAATTTGTCAAAATAAAATACCCACACGGGGACTGACCAATTGTATTGATTTGTGAAAAAATAAGAAATTGACCAAATTTGGGCACAGGAGGTTTCAGCCCGACACCAGTGATATGTTACAGAGGCTCAAGTGTCTTCATCTGCCATTTACATTGAACAAATAAACAGTGCCTTTTAGCCCCAAACAGATCAAATCAAGTGGTTATCATATGATGACTCCACAGGAAAGACAGCCTGGACTTTAAGACTCTTAGGACTTAATTTATTAAGATCCCAAATAGAAGAAGAAGAATCATCTTTTATTGTCATGAACATGCATGCATGTACACGAAATTTGTTCTCTGCATTTAACCCATCACAGTAAACACATACACGTTTAGTGGAACACACTGGAGCAGGGGGCAGCTGAAGCGCCCGGGGAGCATTTCTGGGTATCAGTGTCTTGCTCGAGGACACCACAGCCGTGAGTCTCGGGGATATTGGCGGATGGTCCAATCGGGGTCTTGAACAGTGGCAGGCAATGATCCTAACCATTGGGCCATGGCTGCGGGTGCTAAATTGCGTGTTGACTCTAACTGATTGCGCACACTGTTGGTGGATGTGTTGCGCGTGGTTTACCAATATTGCGATCTTTGACGAAAATCCAAAATAGCTGTGGCTAAATTTTGTATTCACTTACTCTAACAGATTGCATGCACTGTTGCCAACAGGTGCAAAAGTGGTGACAAACTCTGTATTGAAAGGAGCATTTTGTGCTTTACGTAGAATACGTCTGACATCTTTTCACAATGTAAAAGTGAGTTATATTAAAATACATCCATCCATTTTCCAAACCGCTTATCCTCACTAGGGTCGCAGGCATGCTGGACCCTGGGATGCTATCCCAGCCATCTTGTTTTTTACCATGCATGTTTTTGGAATGTGGGAGGAAACCGGAGTGCCCAGAGAAAACTCACACAGGCACGGGGAGAACATGCAAACTCCACACAGGCGGGGCCAGGGATTGAACCCCGGTCCTCAGAACTGTGAGACATATGTGGTAACCAGTCGTCCACCGTGCCGCCTTAAAATTATATATATAATAATAATAATACCGGCATGGTAGCTGGGATAGGCTCCAGCAGCCCACGCCCCTAGTGAGAATAAGCGGTAAAGAAAATGGATGGATGGATGGATATTAATAATAACTAATGGAATAAATAAATTTTGGTGAAGCCAGCAAGCGCTTAACCATGTTTTTCTTTTTTAAATTATTATTATTTAATTCCTTCAGAGTGCTCATCATGCATTTAAAATCTTGGACAGCACACCCGAAAAACGGCTCTGGGAGAGGCCAGCACCAAACAGTTGTCACAGTGCGTTTAAATGATCCAGACGCAAGGAAATAAAGAGTTGAAAGGAACTCGTCATTTGTTACTGGCGGTCAGCTCTAAGATCATTCAGAAGCTCTACAATTGAATCCCTGTAGAGACAATTTGTCATAATAATTTTTGTGTCGCTTACGCTTTACATGCCTCATGATAACACCATTTCTGCCAATCAGCAAAAATGTCATAATTATAATTATCTTAAAACAATTTAATATAATATATTTTTGAACAGCGGCTGGTTAGCACATCCACCTCTCAGTTCCGAGGACCAGAGTTCAAAACCCGGCCCCACCTGTGTGGAGTTTGCATGTTCTCCCCGTGCCTGGGTGGGTTTTCACCGGGAACTCCGGTTTCCTCCCACATGCCAAAAACATGCGTGGTAGGTTGATTGAAGACTGTAAATTGCTCGTAGGTGTGAATGTGTGCACGAATGGTTGTTTGTTTATATGTACCCTGTGATTGGTTGGCGACCAGTTCAGGGTGGATGGATGGATGGATATTTTTGAACAGGGGCAGCACAGTGTCCTACTGGTTAGCATGTCTGTCTTACAGTTGTGAGATCCGGGATTCGAATCTCGGCTGCGGTCTACCCGTGTGGAGTTTGCATATATGTGTAGGTTTTTTCTAGGTATTATCCTTCCACATTCCAATAACATGCATCTTCGGGCCACTGAAGACTAAATTGTCTGGAGGGGTGAAGGTGAGTGTGAATGGTTGTTTGTATGTGCCTTGCGTTTGACTGGCAACCAGTCCAAGATGTACCCTGCCTCCTGCATGAAGTCAGTTAGTTGTGTTATGCTCCAGCTCAGCCGTGATCCTAATGAGGACAGTGCTTTAACTATATCTATTTTATATATTCTAGTATATATTGATAGGTTAATTGAAGACTCTAAATTGCCCGTATGTCTGTATGTGAGTGCAAATGGTTGTTTGTTTATATGTGCCCTGCGATTGGCTGGCAACCAGTTCAGGGTGTACCCCGCCTCCTGCTCGATGATAGCTGGGATAGGCACACCCGCGACCCTAGTGAGGAGAAGTGGTGAAGAAAATGGATGGATGGATGGCTGGTGATGAGTCTAGTTTGTACACCGCATATCACCCGAAGTCAGCTGGGATAGGTTCCAATACACCAGGGACCCTAATGAGGATTTATATATAAATCCTTCCATCCATTTTTAAGCCAAACGTCTTCCATTTAAGAATTATGGAGGCCACTGTACTCTTAGGAACCTTAAATTCAGCAGAATCTTTTTTGTAACCTTGGCCAGATCTGTGCCTTGCCACAATTCTGTCTCTGAGGTCTTCAGGCAGTTCCTTTTACCTCATTATTCTCATTTGCTCTGACATGCACTGTGAGCTTTAAGGTCTTATATAGACAGGTGTGTAGCTTTCCTAATCAAGTCCAATCCGTATAAACACAGCTGGACTCCAATGAAGGTGTAGAACCATCTCAAGGATGATCAGAAGAAATGGGACAGCACCCGAGTTAAATGTATGAGTGTCACAGCAAAGGGTCTGAATACTTATGGCTGTGTGATATTTCAGTTTTTTTTTTTTTTTTTTTTTATAAATCTGCAAAAATTTCAACAATTCCATTTCTCTCTGTCAACATGGAGTGCTGTGTGTACATTAATGAGGGGAAAAATGAACTTAAATGATTTTAGCAAATAGCTGCAATATAGTAGTGAAAATTTTAAGAGCGTCTGAATACTTTCCGTACCCACTGTGTGTGTGTATAAATATATATATATATGTATATATATATATATATATATATATATATATATATACATATATAATTTATCAGATGTGCCATACTGATTATGGTTTGTTCTGATGAAGAGCCTCTCAAGTTATCCTTGTTGGAGCAGAGGGTGTGAAGATAAGGAAAGGACAGAAGAGGGAAAAGCAAGTGGAAAGTTTGGTAGTGTTAGTATAGGAGCGAGTGGAGGAAATGAGAAGAGAAAACAAGAGGAGAGACATTGACGTCTGAGATGCTATCAGGTCTTGTTGCTGATATGACAGCCTCAGTCCCCACTGACAAGCATCAGCCATCTCCCATAGCATGCTTGGCACATCAGACTCCATTGTCTCGCAGGCTTTGTTCTAAATAACATCTGCACTCGTCAGCATAGAATTTATTCTCTTCTGGGCTCTTATCCCTCTAGCAAAGTTTGAAGGGATTTTCCTGCCCCTGGTGCTGCAGTTTGAAATGCCCTTGGCGAAACATGACTGTCAAAAACATATTTTACCCTGACAAGTAATTTGTGATACAGAATAGATGGACACATTGTATGATATATTGTGATATGATATATTTTCTGATCCTGGGCACGATGTTTACTGTGTACGGTTTGTTAATTGATTGACAGAACATCATGTCACTGACAGCGTAGTGTAGTGGTTCACTCCCCGGACTTCCATGCAGATAGAGTGGGTTCAGTTCCAACTCTGTAGTGGTGTGATGGTGTGAATAGTTTTCTGTCTCTATATGTTCTCTGTGATTGACTGCTGAGGAGTCCAGTGTGTAGTGTCCCTTTTGCCTGAAGTCAGCTGGGATAGTCTCCCTCTCCACAACCCTGAACAGAATAAGATGTATAGAAAATGGATGAATGCATAGGTGGACCTCAATCTGACTTGAAGCACTCTCGGCAAATAAAAACAGCTTATCTTGACTAGTAGTGAAAATAAAAATTTTATGCAATGTGTCACTTTCCTTGGACAAGCGGCCATGCTCATGTTTTATTCAGTCTGTCGGTGAGGTATCAATATGTTTATTATTGTGGTTGTAATTTGTAGACCTGCACTGAGGTGTTCTTTCCCCCCTATTATTTTGATTATATTATTTATTAGGAAGAGACTTGTGAGCATTCAGGTTCTGACTAGTGAGTTTCTCCTTATCTAGAGCTGACTTGTTGCATGTGAACGTGCTACTCTGCACACAACATGTGTTGTTGATTCATCAGTGAGATAAGCATCAACACGTGACACGTAGTCATTTTTAGCGATCAGAGGACGTCAGCTGTACTTTAAATAATGGCAAAGACTAGGAAACGTAGTAGATAAGTAAATGAGTTAACTATCTGCAGTTAACTGTTTTTATTATTCATTCATTTTCCATACTGCTTATCCTCACTAGGGTCAAGGGCGTATTGGAGCCTATCCCAGCTAACTCTGGGCGAGAGGCAGGGTACACCCTGAACTGGTCGCCAGCCAATCGCAGGGCACATAGAAACAAAAAAACATTTGCACTCATATTCACACCTATGGGCA
This sequence comes from Phyllopteryx taeniolatus, assembly GCF_024500385.1. Classification (NCBI taxonomy): domain Eukaryota; kingdom Metazoa; phylum Chordata; class Actinopteri; order Syngnathiformes; family Syngnathidae; genus Phyllopteryx; species Phyllopteryx taeniolatus. The sequence continues at coordinate 4,536,671 of NC_084507.1, read as the reverse complement.
ATTAAGAGTCCTGTTTTTATTAGTACTATATAATTAAGTTGTATTTAAAAAGGTGACTGAGAAATGCCTTAAGAAGAAGATTGATCTTTTTAAAGCTGTTCTGAACCTCTGAACGAAGCTGGGCTGTCTGCTCCCAAGACCAACATTGGAATTTAATTCAACGTAACACACTTTTTCGACCCAACAATTAAAAAATCGAATTTTTTTGATTTTTTTTTTTTTTTTTTTATGACAAAGATTTGCCTGTGCCAGGTGATGTATCATTTCATCATCTGTGATAATGCCCTGTGGGTTTGTTTTATATATTTTTTTTATTGTCTGTAGGGTCAGAGAAAAGATAGTTATCTCTGCAGGCTTTGTTGTAACCAGACTACAATGATGAGATTTTACCAGTTAGATTGGAATAGAGTCAAGACACTGGTCATTGTAGTTGTTTCCAGCTGTAACCTTTTGTCTTAAATGAGAGTAAGATAAAGTGACAGTTTTTAAAGATGGATCATGGTGCCAGGCCATCTCAAGCTGATGGTACTTAATGAGAATGTTTATAGTCTGCACTCCTATGCCAAATAGGACAAGTTTATCAGTATATAAAATGAATGAAGGAATGATTGAGAAAATGCATGTTTTACATGTGCTTGTCAGAACTTTTGACAAGCTTATAAAAAGCTAACACTGGTAATGCTGTTAGCTAATCTGTGCTCCCAACAACACTCACTTCAGCTCTGCTTCGTTTTTGGCTTTGACGTCATAGTGTTTACAGTACATGTGGTCCACCTGCTGTTGGAAAATAGCAGCTTTTTGCCCAGCCTACGTGCCAAGTCATGTGCAGAGAAACTTGGTTTTGCGGTGGTATAATGTAATTTAGCAACATTGTTAGTTCCGAATCTGGCAAAAAAAAATTTTGTAAATAGGCAATTCACAAATAATTTTCTTGGTTTATGTCGTTTCACACTTGAAGGGTGAGGAGGCACTCCAGAGACTATACAAGCAAGTAATAAGTCAAATTTACCCCAAATGTCCCTTTTCAACCTTTATGAAGCACTCATTTAAATAAATAAATAAACACTTCAAATCCAGGGCGGCATGGTCGGCGACTGTTTAGCACATCTGCCTCACAGTCCTGAGGACCCGGGTTCAAATCTGGGCTCGCCCGTTGGAGTTTGAAACTCCGGTTTCCTCACACATCCCAAAAAACATGCATGGTAGGTAAATTGAAGACTCTAAATGGCCCATAGGTGTGAATGTGAGTGTGAATGGTTTGTGTATACGTGCCCTGCGATTGGCTGGCGACCAGTTCAGGATGTACCCTGCCTCTCGCCCGAAGATAGCTGGGATAGGCTCCAGCATGCCTGCGGCCCTAGTGAGGATAAGCGGTACGGATAATGGATGGATGCATGGATGGATTTAAATCCAGACATGACATGAGGCTTGTGGTATCCATAATTCATTCATCCAATGTACAAAATCATAAGGACTGCTTGATGTTATGCCAATGCACTTTGACACTAGTTGATTGATTTATTGAGTTAAGTTAAATATGTACGTATAATAGTGTTGTAGATTTCTTTGCGTTGCGTAATGAATGGAGTCCTTGAAGTCTGTGACTTCTTTGTGAGTGCGTTTTGGAAGGCACACCATTGCTAAATGCTGTATATCCCGAGATGTTTTGACAGGACTTTTCTGTGAATTTTGTCATCAGTAAAAACATGGCATGTCAAGTAAGCGATAAGAATACTGGAGCAATTTGTTTGGGACAAGAGCAGTGCGTTTGTTAACATCTACTTAGCAAGAGCTTATGATATCAATATCCAGTAGTACCTGGCTCAATATATGCAGATAGCATCACAATACAGTGCCACTAGCAGCACCATTGAAGCATCCAAAACAGGCCTCCGGGAGTAAAAGTGCCTTGCATTTTGGCACTAAAAGTAACTTCACACGTTACCGGTGAATTTTGAATACGAAAGTAAACCTCAACGGCAAGAAAACGAGTAATGAATGGAACCAAATGCTATAAAACGATTCCTTTTCCTACCCACCGATGAGGCACAAGGTTAGTGTTTATGATACTGTGAGACGTTTTTCTGAATTTTGTCCCAATTCATTGTGATGTAAAGTTGCTAGTTTGACCTTTGGTGAAGTTTTAGCTCAGTGTTAATCTTTTTTTTTTTTTTTTTTTTTTTCTTTCCTGTCATCGGCTCTTACGTTGGTTTGAAGATGGCTAAAAGCCATCGGTAAAAGAGTGCAACCCACCTTTTAATTTGTTAGCTGCCTCAATGTTGGCATAGATTTGACTTGACTGAAGTTCTGCGCGGTGTAGGCTGAGGCTCGAAGCGGGATGGAGCACGTCAGACTTCTACACATCGTGAAATCCTACTTTGCACAATATAATCTTATTCCAAGTGTTGCACTGAGGCAACTGATCATTAATTTTAACAAAGTTAAAGACACTTTTGTTCGGCGCTGCCATTGGGCACAAGAATGTCTTCGTGTGCGTTCTTCTTCGTTGGCTTTCGCCACTTTCTTCTTCGGGGTCGGCGGACTGTTGGCATCGAAACTGGGAACCGAAAGTTTTTAATATGAACGATTCCGGGAGAACGGGAATGTCCCGGTTCCAATCGGTTCTCGATTCTCGATGCCCAACCCTAACCGCAACGTAGCACAAAGGATAGTGGGAAGAGGAGGAGGAGGGATCGAGGAGTGACAGAAAAGCCCCTCCTCAAGGAAATTGCCCCTCAAGCCAGAAGCCAGAACAAGACACCCCCAAGGGGTCAGCTGGCACCCATGGACAGCACGCTAGAAGGTCAATACACACAATTTCCCAATGAACTTGTAAACTCTTTCACTATGTATGAAATAAATAGTTTTGTGTGTGTGACACTACATGTTTGTT